>NW_023312326.1:0-16753 GCF_011077185.1 Oxyura jamaicensis
CTCCTCTCCTCTCCTCTCCTCTCCTCTCCTCTCCTCTCCTCTCCTCTTTCTCTTTTATCAAAACTCAGTGATCTAACAAGAACATCTATGCCAAGACGAGTCACAATGCAGGTGCAATTACACCAAGAAAGTTTTTTCTGTTGGGAATGTGTGAAAGAACTCTCGTGTCTATCAACTGCAAACCTTTGCCAAAGCAGATGGGCTCCAATTCAAGCATATTTTTGCTAAAACAAAAGGAAAGGCTAAAGCACGATTTCCCCCAGTGTCAAAAGTCATCTTCCTGTTAACATATAATACATACAAAGTGTAACAGACCAAGATTGCTTATTTTAGCATCTTCAAAACAATGTTTTCTCTTTCCATTCTGTGACAGGTTGAAGAAGCTCTTTAACGCTATCGATTTTTTAGTTCATGTCCAATTTCATCCACTAATGGCAGAACACTTGACAGACTGTTTCACGGTCAGTTTAAGATGTTCTAAAACCAAGCTGCACTGAAATGAGCAACCCCAGCCTTCTCCTCTCCCTGCCTGCTGTTTCACAGCCCTTGTCCCTTCCCTTGGTCAGCTAGAGCAACTGTGTGGCTACAGAGTTCACAGATTCAAGAGTAAAGACTTGCCACTCAGTAAAAACTATGTGGCTTTCAGATTATCCATGCTTGGGGAACCCTGAGGCAGAATGAGAGGCAAGCAGTCCCGAAGAAACCACCAAGCAAGAAAGTAGATTTGCAGTCTTCTAGCACAGCTGCTCAAAACAGATGTCCCTGGCACTGCAGGCCCTGTGTCAACAGGGACACGCACCACTCTGGTCTGAGGTGAACCACACCACTTAGTGCCACCAGAAAGTCATTTCCTTTTCCTGTCTTTAATTCAAGCTGGCCCTGGCTCGGTGTGAAAGGCAGCACTGGGAGTGTCACTCAGACTGTTCCTCCCCAACACCCTGACAACCTCCTCCTTCTGGCCACATCAGTAGGTGGGCATGGCTGCCAGGCAATAGCAGGCAGCAATGGAGAGGATCCCAGTGACCCTTTCTTTCTCGTCATCAACGGTCAGGCATGCAGCTTAGGAAAATAACAGTGCCCATGGTTGAGAAACAGAGCAAAAACACAGGGATGCTACCCCTTTTGCAAGTTGCTGCTTGGTTTTGTCTACTGAGAAGGGGCAGGGATGGGAATCCAGAGCCTTCACCTTGCCATTTGCTGCTTCCCTTACATGGGCAGAGCACCGCTCCAGCTCTCACGCAGCACTGCATTCCAGCCACTCACAAGCACGATCGTCCCAAAGAGATGGGATTTTAAAAGTACACTGGCCTTGAATGAAGTAGCTGGCTGGCTGATGCTCTAGATGTGGAGTGGGGGGAAACTTCAGTCATCAAGTAATTGGCGGCTCCAACGTAGAGTAAAGTCAGTTGCTATTTCAGGGAAAGGAAACGCAACTGCTCCCTGGGGGGAATGACTGCACTAGCTCAGAGCCGGGAATAGGCTGAGATTTTTTTCATTATTATTTCCCTCCCCCCGCCACACACTTCAGGAAAAGCGAACACACAATGTTCATTCGCAGGGATCGTTTCCTGAACATGATGTGTGCTCGCTGTCCCTCAGGTCACTTTCCAGTGTGTCACATCCTTCTGCACAAGGGAGAGCAGGAAATGGCAAACTCCCAGTATGAGGCAAAGCATTCCCATCGCAGCAATTGGTCCACGGGAGCTATAAATTGGTCTCCTCCAGAAACAGACCAAAATTTGTCTGTTGGGAGGTCAGCTGGAAACTAAAGGTAAGTCTGAACCAGAATTTCATTGTAATCTGTTTGAGACCTGCCTTAGGAAAGCATGTGCATTTTAGAAACCAATTTGGGATATTGTACACAGTATTTAATTATAATTTTTAAAGCTAATATTTATTAATTATTTATTAATAAACGGTATAATTTCTTAATAATAGTAAATCAATTTTAAAAATGATTGTTAGGGAGATTTTTCCCTAAAAACAGGAGATGGCTTGGTTTTCTTGTATGCTGGCATAAATCAGTGTAATCAAAATAAATGTTTCACTGTACGGCTGACGCTATATATTGAATGACTGTTCAACTAACTGTGGAGTTAGATGGCTGCTGATATTACTAGAGTCTGTTCTCAGAGAGAAAATCTGCAGAACAAACTGTTAAAATGCTAAAGGAATTGATATAGTTAATGATCATCATATTGATCTGTTGCTAAGTCATTGATGATGTGCTCATTGCTCATTTCGACACCGATGTTTATTTAGCTTAGTGTTAGTCCTTGTCCCTGCAGCTTCATCTCTGACTATATTCATATTAAAAAATATGAATATGCATCCAGCTAAGAAAAGTGCAAGTGGCTCAAATAGCCTGATGATACCAAGGGCCTCAGAAAGAATGAGATGTTGTTCTGACAGTCACAGGAGACAGGGGAGGCCCTAAAGGATTCTGTGTGAGATGGATTAGGACAAGCAGAAAGAAAAAAAATGCAACAAGGATAATTTATTTACACACTTCAGGATGGAAAGACTCTTTGGTAGGTGATTTGTTCCTTCTGTAAGACAGGGAGTCTGCAGAATGAAAGTCCCAGAGGACTTAGTCATAGTGTGCCAGTGTGAGGGACCAGGACCCTCCAGTTCACAGTACAGAACACTTAGAAGAGAAAAGATGGCTGTGGTAATGAACAGTTTTGCTTAGCTGGCCCTGAGAGGAGGTTTTTTGACTACTGAGATCTCCTCAGAGTCTGTCCTTTCTTGTGAAAAATGCCCTTGAATATTGCTAATCCTCTGAATCACATTGTGGGGACAATACCTATTAGTTCTGGCAGCATCAGACACCAAGTCACTTAATCTTAAGGAAATTTTTGTTCCCAGGGTAGGAGGAGATATTTTGTATCCTCAAAGAAATAAGAACAGTACCTCAGATGCCAGCCCTTAAGATATGTTAGTCTTCTCAAGGATCAAGAAAAACATTAAAAAATTCCCCTATGTGTGTACGTGTGTGCATGTGTGTGTGTACGTGAGCATGTGCGTGCATGCGGACAGCCAACCTTTCAAGTAGCCGGGAGAAACTAGAAAATTGGCTGTGTGCCATCCCTGAAATGGAAGTCTGGGCTGAGCATGTCTTGTGTTTTTTCTGTAAATCCCAACCCAGTGTTTTCTGTTTCTGGACAGAGGCCATGGAGAGGAACGGTGCTGCCCTTCCCCAGACAGTGGACCCCACACACCACTTCCACATAGCGCTGCTGGATCAGAGACGGAGGCTGCGTGGTCAAATTGCTCACCTTCACAAGGCAGCTCGTAAAATAAACAAGCTCCGCAAAAGGTCCCTGATTGCCAACATCAGCGGGAGCTCACTGACCGCTGCGGGAGCAGTCACGGCCATCGTGGGGCTGTCCCTGAGCCCAGCTACACTGGGAGCCTCCCTGCTGGCATCAGCTGTGGGTTTGGGCCTAGCCACTGCTGGGGGGGCTGTCAATATCACCTCCGATCTCTCCTTGGTGTTCTGCAATTCCCGGGAGGTGAGAAAGGTGCAGGAAATTGCAACGACTTGTCGGAAACAGATGAGGGAAATCCTCGGCTGCCTGGAATTCCTCCGCCGGGGGCAGGGCCCAGGGGACCCCACACTGCTCCAGTCAGAGAAGAGGGCCTCCATCTCGCTGTACAACTCCGTCTGCTTCTTGGTCTTCTGTGGCTCCCACAGCTTCCTTGTGCCAGAATACACAAAGGAGGTCACAAAAGTGAGCCAGGCCATGCTGAAAGCCAAAATTCAGAAGTTGGCTGCCAACCTTGAGACCTGTACCAGGGCAATGGATGAAGTCTGTGAACTCCTTGAGTCCAGGACACAGCTTTCCCCACGGATGAGGAAACAGCCTGGGTGCTAAAACCACTACCGAGACCCCAAGACCATCCAGCTGAAACAGTGTTTGCCCCATAATTAAACCAGGTTATGATGGACACTTGGACTATCAGGTACACGGCAGGAGATCCCAGAGCCTGATCACAGGGGAAGGTGGCCATTCCTCAATCTCACTTCACCAGTCACCTAACTCTGTCTCCCCATGGCAGCAGAAAGGTCAGTAGACCCATGAAATCCCTGCAGCTTTGGTGCTGACTGACCCTGGATTGTAAATAACTCACGAATCTATGAAGAGTGAGAGGGCTGGGATACCCTCAAAGAGCCAGCAGCCACCAGTTTCCAGCAGAGTACAGTCCCATTACCAAGGTACATCTGGAAAGGCTGTTGAAGCAAGCAGCCCCAGATACGATAAGACTGTATGGATAGCTCATCATTCCAAGGTGAAATAGAGGGGCCAGAAACTGTTGTCTCTTTTAAAGAAACCTCTCCTGGCTGAGAACTGTGATGTTTGTATTCTATTTATTTATAGAGGAAAATGTTAGGGTTTTGATGTTGTATTTAAAATTTTTGCTTTCTTTTCTTTCTTTTTTTTTTTTTAAGTGTCTGCTCCAAAGTGATACAGCTGTTCTGAGAGGCAAAGCAAGTCTGTGGCATGTGAGAGCAAGTTACATGATCTTTGTCTGTGAGGGAGGGCAAACCCCTATAGGAAATGGAAAGCATGGTCTGAATGACGGTAGTTATAAAATACGGGGAATTATGGTTAATCAGTGCCAGATCTTAGGAACCAAAACAGGGAGAAAGATTGGTCAGTGACCCAGGGACCAAAGACTGCCTTGGGGTACTCTCAGGGGAGAAAAGTAAGTGTACCTTTTGGAGCAGGGAGGGAAGAGTAGGCTTGTGTCATTGGTATGAGACGGAGCCCAGCTCAATGGGAGCATATCTGAGAGATGGAGGTGCCACTCTCCATGCAGTCAAACAGCCTGTGAAACCCACAGTGACTTGTCTGGGAAGGGAGGAGGCAGTGCTTGCGGAGAGCTACACTTACTCTTAGCAATGTTTCCAAGGGAAGGCTTCACACTGGCAATACATACACTGGTACTAATAACCAAGAGGGGTGCAGAGGAGCAGGATGATTCAGTGGTCAGAGCCCTTAGGAAGCAGAAGGAATGACTTGGGATCCAGTTTCAAGTGACTGTTCTGCTAAGTACATACCTAGTGATTTTCAGCCCCTAAGTGCCTCAGTTCTCTGTCTAAAAATGGGGATAGTAGCATTTCCCTACCTCACAAGGGTGTTTCTGGGACAAATATCACAAAGTGCTCAAGTGCAGTGATGATGGGGATCATGTCAGTACCCGGAGGAGGTACATAGAAGACACCCCGGAAGCTAGCTTGAGACAGATAGAGGACTTAACACAGTGACAATTCCACCAATCCAAAGGGGAACTTTCTGCAGAAACATGAATCAAAATTACCAGAAAAGCCAATCTGTAATTCTGCAGCACCAAGCAAATCTTGGGAAGGGAAACACTCCATCTCACAAAGCTTGACTACTTCTCCTTACCTTGTCTCTTTCTCTCATGACTTCAACTTTTGTTTTGGCACATAAAACAAAAGCTTTGTTCCCATAGAATGTGACTCAGATTTCTGTAATGCCCATGTCTGTTTGCCATAAATGAACATTGCTAGTTTGATTAAATGAATATGAAGAACTTTTGTGTCAGTGTCTCCCTGCACACCTGCATGTGATCACATTCCTGCCCCCCGCCTCACCCCACAGCTCCAGACACTGTATGAGCAGCTGGATGTGCTCAAAAGGGGAGAATGAAAAGTGAGGTCATCAGCTCCCTGATACCCAGCTGGAGTTTTGTGTATGAGTGTCTGCATTTACGTCTGTGTAACTGCATATCCTGGTGTGCACGAGCGCATGTACGCTGTGCATGCTGGTCTCTGACATGCAAATGCTGCGAGGCGAGTAAGTGTGAGCACATAAGTGTGTTTTTGGAGTGTGAACTGCGTGCTGTGCAAAGGCAGGCATGGTGTGGATTTTTTCTTAGTGCTCCAACATGCCACCATACAGCTCCATACCATAAACACCAGATTCTTTTGAGACAGCTGTTTTCATCATCACAGACAAAATTATATAACTTATTTCTTCTCTTACCCTCTCTCCAGTTTTTCTGGCAATGCATCTTTTGTGTTCATGTCCCAACATAGGGAACAACATAGGAATAACAACACAGATCTGAATGGACAGATCTGAAAGAAAGATCTGAACTTGATAGCTCAGAGCTTCATGAGGGCTGATTGGTTCTTATTAACATGGTCCTGCACTGCAATCACAGCCACCTCTTCAGTAGCTGAGGGCAAATCAGAGATACTTTTACTTCCATTCTCAGCTACACAAGCCAAAAAATATATATTTTTTGGGGGGGTGGGAGGTGGGGAGTGGGGGTGGAGCACATACCCCAGTATTGGCTTAGTTGCAATATTATGACTCCCTTAGAGTCAAAAGCACATTTAGGGAAACTGTCTTATCTAAGAAGCTTTTTTTTAATAGTAGTTATGCTATTAGTCCTTCAAATTAGTAGATCCGTTGGCTGAACTCTTCCTTCAGTAGCTCGGCAGTGGGGTAGAGAAGTGTGTATGTGTGAGTTGATGAATAGCCTGGGTTGGTAGCTATGAAGCCTGACCTCCTCATGCCATCCTTACTCCCCTTTTGCTGAAACTGCTGCAGGGAGGATTGATTCGGTGATGAGGTAGGAATGCAATTAACATTTTAACACAATGTATTGGCCAGGCCTACCCTTCAGATACAGCAAGCTCATAGCTCAAACCCTTATATTTTTTTAAACATATGGTCATAGCGAGCATCTACATGGGGTGCTGTGGTATTTTTTTTTTTTTTTTTAAATCATTGCTCCTGATCACAGTGGGATGCAGCAGCTTAATTTCCACTGCTGCACAGTGAATTGTTTCAGGTTTCCTCTCCTTTCCCTGTCATGCAGAGAGTTTGTTCGGATTTCCTCTCACTTTCCTCATTGTTCTGGGAGCAGAGGAAATGGCACACTTGGAATCCAGTGACAGATGCTCAGGTACGTCAGCTTTTCCACTATGAGCACACCCAGACAGGCTTCCCAAGTGGCAAGAGATGGAGGTTTGCTCAGAAACACAGTTATGAGTTTTGTTTTGCAGTCAGCTCTGCTGTCCTTTTCAGGTCCAAGCCCTTTGATTTTGTAGCATCATTCTTCCTTAAAGTAAAGGACATTTACCTATCTGCAAGGATGCCCTGCTGCAATCAGTGTTGGGACTGCAGATCAGAGGGCACACCCAGACCAGATGGAAGGGGGGGAAGCTCAGGAACGACAGCCATGATATGGAATTTTGGCACTGCTTCCCCTTGAAGGGCCCCACATCCACTGCCATTTTCACCTGTCACTGCGCACCTGCAGGCTGCCTGCCTGCTCTTATAGAGAGAGATGGGGGAGTGTTTGAATCGCAGAATCACAGAATCATTAAGGTTGGAAGAGATCTTCAAGATTATTTGGTCCAACCATCCCCCTACCACCAATGTCACCCACTCAACCATGTCCCTAAGCACCAGGCCCAACCTTTCCTTGAACACCCCCAGTGACAGTGATGCCACCACCTTCCTGGGCTACCTGTTCCAATGCCTGATTACTCTTTCTGAGAAGAAATGTCTCTTCATTTCCAACCTAAACCTCCTCTGGCACAACTCAATGCTGTTCCCTCTAGCCCTGCCATGACTTGTCTTTCATTCCCAACACCTGTTTTCTCATTTTGTGCTCTGCCGCTACAGTTTGTCATTTTTTGTTGTGTTTCGGGCACGTTGGTAACTACCATACACAGGAAAACAAGGGGGAACGATGAGAGTTTTTGATATTTGTGATTTCTTTCCCCCACCTTGGTACTTCAAAATTAAGCTCTGACGAAGTTAAATTGTTCCTTGCACGCTTGCATTTGGGGAGCTGGCTCGCTCATTTGCTTGCTTCTCCCACAGCCGCAGGATTCAGGAGCACGGACACTATACACGGTGTCCAACCACCACGAGAGCCGACCCACAGTCCTGCGGCCCAGTCCGGGGCGCTCCCCGCGCCGCCGCCGGCAGATGGCACAGCAGAGGCGGCCCCGGCTCACGGGGCGTCCTGCGGGGGCTCCGGCATCCCGGACCGGCCGGGACCCCCGCCCCGCACCCTGCCCGCCGCCCCCGGACGGTGAAGGAGCGGCTTCACGGATGGGTTGTGCCGTTGGGGGGGGACACGGCGGGGGGCGCACCCAGGCCGGGGGGGCTGGGGGCGGGGGGGCTGGGGCGGGGGTCCCGGAGGGCAGCTGGAGCTGGGCTGGGCTAGGCTGGGGAGGCCAAGCTGAGGTGCCCCCCCGGGCAGCGATGTTTTCCCGTAAGAAGCGCGAGCTGATGAAGACCCCCTCCATCTCCAAGAAGAGCCGGGTGGGGAGCCCCATCCCGCAGACTCTGCCGGTGAGCGCTGGGGGCCACGGGGACAGAGGGGTGGCACGGCCGGAGGGACACGAGGAGGAGGAGGAGGGAGCTGAGGAAAGACCCACTGGGCCTGGGGGGATTTTGCCCCTGATGAAGGGGACGGAGCAGTGGCCGAAGGGCCTGATGTGGGATGGGTGGTGAGCAGGGCTGGGGTGCAGCAGCAGAAAGCTGGGGGAGCGGTGGTGGTGGCTGTGACCGTGGGTCTGTGTGGGCAGAGGGACCCCCGGACTGCCCAGGGGGCAGCAGCAGGAGTGGGGGGATGCAGTGAAACATGGGATTAGAAGAAACCCAAGGTCCAAAAGAAACCGCCATGCAATTTTTGGACCAACCTTTGAGATGCAATGGAGAAAATAAATAAATAAAATGTTGGACCTGGCTTCAGAAAACAAACAGGCAATTGGCTAGCCTCTTTCTAGGGCAATTGGCCCCTGACATCAGGAAGAAATTTTCCTAGGCTGCAGGATAAACTTCCAACAGTCAGGAATAACGGGGACCTGGGGCATCTACCCTAGCAGGTCCACTGGTTGAAATAAAGCTAGGGAACGAAGAGAGAGGCTTGAATTTTTTGTTGGTTAGGGGAGCTTCTTTCTCTGTGTTAATTGGTCTGTAAATGTAATAGGAGCAACTGGCCAACAGGAAAATGGTTTTGTTGTTGTTGTTGTTTGTTTGTTTGTTTGTTTTTGCAATGCTTGAAATTTAAATTGGGAAAAATGATTGGAATTACAAAATGAGAAAAACAGTCAAGTTTGGTTCATGGTACTAGATTTAAAGGATGTTTTTTCCTGCCTGCCCATGGCGACTGAAAACCAGAAACTCTTTGCCTTTGAATGGGAAAATTCTAATAGAGGACAGAAAACTCAGATTACTTGGACAGTGTTACCACAGAGGTTCAAGAATTGCCCCACCATATTGGGGAAACAACTAGCCAGCAATCTTTAAGTTTGAAAGTTTTTCCCCTTCGGGAAAAGGGGAATATTGAGCTGCACTACTCAAATGATAGCTACTGAAGTAGAAAATGAATAGGTATCATGGACTAGTAGTTTACTTTTTTTTGGCACTAATACTGTGAACCCAGCCTCTTTTCTCAGTAACAGAGTTTCTAGATCACCCATTCATGATTGCATCAAGACCATGGACACAGTATATTCCAGCTGACCAGACTTCTAGGAAACACCCCTAGAAGATGTGGGGGATTGGTATATAGATGGCAGCAGCTTCGTCTGCCAGGGATTTTGCCTCAGAGGATATGTGGTAACAAACAGCCCAAGAGGTGGAAATCATCGCCTTGATAAGAGCTCTTGAGCTGGCAAACATTTGGACAGATTTGAAATAAGCCTTTGGTGTGGTGCATGCACACAGGGCAATTTGGAAGGAGAGAGGACTTTTATCTTCCTCAATTAAACATGCAGAAGAGGCTGATAGCAGTTATTAGGGAAGAAGGAAAAAGGAGGCCCAGACAGGAACAGCTCCGGCTAGGCAAGGATCAATGTGCCCAATGTAAGAAATTTGGGCATTGGAAAAACGAATGCCCGGAACAGAAAAGAAATGGAAAATGGAACCAGGGAAGGGAGGTGGTGGTCACGCATGTAAAAGATGACCGAAGAGGACTGAGGGAATCTACCCCAGCAGATCCGCTGGTTATAAAAATGAAGCGGGGGAAGGGGAGAAAAGAGGTGGAACTTCTGGTGGATGCAGGGGCAACATATTCAGTTTTATATAAAGCATTAGTATCAGTGGGGAGTGATTACGTTGTAGTGAAGCAGGCAACTGGCCAATCTGAAATAGCATATTTCTGCAAACCATTGAAATATAAATATGGGAAACAGTGGGGCATTCACAAGTTCCTATACGTGCCCAACTCCCTGGAGTCACTCCTAGGGAGAGATTTATTGGAAAGATTACAAGCAACCATTTCGTTTGAAAATGGGGAGATTATTCTGGAGGTAAATGATCAAAGATATGTGGAAGTGTTGAGTTTGATACTGACAGCTATTGAGACCAAAGAGGAAATTAGTGAGGAAATCCTAAGTCAAGTGTTTTCCAGAGTATGATCTTCTAATGTACCAGGGAAGGCGAAAAATGCACTTCCAATACAAATTAAACTTAAGGAAGGAAAACAGGCAGTCAAAATTAAACAGTACCCATTGAAAAAGGAAGATAGAGAAGGAATTAGCCTGATAACTGATTAACATGCTTAACACCAGAGTTAACTTGGTTTACCATTTTAGACCTGAAGGTTGCCTTCTTTTGCCTCCCTCTCTGTGAAGCCAGCCAGAAAATCTTTGCATTTGATTGGAAAAGCCTTAAGAGTGGGCGCAAAACACAGCTTACATGGACAAGGTTGCCTCAGGGATTTAAGAACTCATCCACCTTGTTTGGAGAACAACTTGCAAAGGACTTGGAGACCTGGGAAGCCCCATCAGGAGAAGGAAGGCTGTTGCAGTACATAGATGACCTCCTAATAGCTACCCAGACAGAAGAAGCATGTGTGGCCTGGACAGGGATTGCCCTGGGAATACTAGCACAAGACCTGGGCCCATATCGAAGGGCAGTTACTTATTTTTATAAACAGCTGGATGCTGCCACCAAGGGATGGCCAGGATGCCTCAGAGCTGTTGCAGCAATGGTGCTAAATATCCAGGAAGCAAGCAAGTTCACATTGGGACAGAAAATAACTGTGCTAGTGTCTCACACAGTGTCCGCAGTGCTGGAAGTGAAAGGCGGTCACTGGCTTTCCCCAAAAAGGTTCCTGAAAGCAGCGGAAACAAAGGGGAGCCAGTACACCATGACTGCCTGGAGACCATTGAAGCTACCTACTCCAGCTGTCCAGATGTGAAAGACGCCTTTTGATGATGTGGAAGTATGGGAGCAGCTACGCCATCAGCAGAAAACGACATGCTGGGTATGCAGCTACCACTTGCAAAGATGTAATAGAATCTGGACCTTTGCCAACAGACACATCTGCACAAAAGGCTGAGATAATTGTTCTGACCCGTGCCTTAGAAAAAGCAAAAGGAAGGAAAATAAACATCTATATGGACTCTAGATATGCATTTGGGGTTGTACATGTACTTGGAGCCACCTGGAAAGAAAGAGGACTGTTGAACTCGCCAGAAAAAAAAAAATAATCAAACATGCAAAAGAAATAACGAGTTGTACATTAAGGCACACCAGAAGGTGAGCTCAGAATTGGAAAAATAAATGATCTGGCAGACAGAGAGGCAAAAGAAGCAGCAGAAAATGAGGTAGCAGCTGAAGGAGCCCTGATTCCAGATGGGCAGATTCCCCTTGAAGCCTGTATATAACAAAAAGGATAGAAAATTAATTGAAAGTCAAAACGGAAAATGTAACCAAGAGGGATGGGCTATTACCAAAGAAGGGAAGGGGAAGCTAGTCATCCCCTCCAATTTATTGTGGTCACCGGTAAGGGAAAAACACCAGAAGACACACAGGGGAATAGACGCTTTGTATAACTATCTAATTGGAAAAAATATTGCCAAGAACTTATATGGTACCATCACTCCAATAACTTAACAATGTGATCTTTGTCTCCAGACTAACCCCAAAAATGCCCCCAAACCACAACTGGGTCAAATTGGAAAAGGCCATGGGCCTTGGCAACAGTGGCAAATTGACTTTTCTGAACTTCCAAGAAAAGGGGGATGTCGATATTTACTGGTGTTAACAGATAGATGCCTTTTCAGGATGGCCAGAGGCTTTCCCCAGTAGGACTGCCAAAGCCCGAGAGGTAATTAAGTCTCTTGTAGAGAAAACTTTGAAACCACAGTGGGAAGGACTATACCAGGTGCTCCTCACCACCTTCACTGCAATTAAGATCAAGGAACAGAGTGCCTGGATTCACCATTCTCGAGTGAAGAAAGCTCCAGAAGCCCCCTGGAAAGTAACGCCGGGTGACGGTGAACTGAAGTTTAGTCAAGCAAAATGAGGACATTACGGTCGGGAGTATTTAGTAATATAATTAGCAGAAATTTAGTTAACAGAATCGTTTTATTTTTGTGGCTTATAGACATAATTGTGATTCAATAATTGGAAGGTCTCTCTGACAATAGAGAATGGTGAGTGGCCGTGGTCCAAAGCCATAACAATAGAGGATAAGAGCATTAATGAAAGTTAGAAGTTGTGGTTATCTGGCAAACAAATGATGACCATTTACATACATTATCAGAATGGCAAAAATTAGGGGAAGAGTGGACACACCAAAGAACCATAGGGGACGAAATTAAAATAGGGTGCTGAATGATTAATGGAATGAGAAAGTAACGGGAATTTTAGTAAAACCGATTTCCAGAAGTGGCCAACAAGAAGGTTGTATCCACCCAGGTAAGTTAGATTGCTGATATAATTTTATATTAACGCAGACTGTAGTAATTAGCTGTTTTTGGCTGGAGGATATGGTCACAAAAGCAAGCACACCTCAGGGGCAGGACACGAAGAGACTTAATTGGAATGCTAGGAACAGGATTAGGAGTTTTAAATGGAATTGATTCAGAAATATTAACGAATAAGCTGGCCACAGCAACAAGTGATTTAACAAAACTAAAACAGCCCCTACAATCGTCCTTATTGGCATTGGGAACTAGCCAATGGCAAGTTTCAAAGGTGTTACCAAGATGGGAAAAGGCTGAAGACCAAGACCACAAACTAATAATAGATGCACTTAGTACGGTTCAAGATAACTTATCTTTAGCTTTTAGTTGTATACAAGCACAGTTATGGATGCAGGCAACAGCTGCCTTGATCATTAGGGAAGGAAGCGAAGGCATTTTCCCGGCTGAAGTCCGAAAGGCTGTTTGGGACAATGCCAATGATTTTGAGAGGAAGTTCCAGTCTTGGTGGACTCTGGTGAATTTTACCTACGATTCCATTGTTAACATGGCTACTGCCTTTGTGCTTACTATACTAATGCCACAGTTTATGTTATCCACCCCATCATTGCACTAGGATTAAACCATGAGGAGACAGTGCTCTATCCTTCGGAGCATAGAACATGGGCATGGATGGGGAATGGGAAATGGCAGACTGTAAATCTGGAATCATGTTTTACCCAGGAACAACAAGGACTTATCTGTGAAAGCAACACAATTGAATGACGCTCAGGACGTATGTCTTGACACTGAACAAGGTGTTTGCCACTTTGAAATTCATCCAAATATTAGTCAAAAGACTGTGTTTGTATATATATTGGTCAAGGCTGTGTGTGTTTAAGAACTGCTTGTGCTTTTGTAGAAGTAGATAAGAAAAACATAACTTTCCCTAGCAAAAATCATTCTAACTTTTGTAATTTTGTTAGAATCATCGTGTGTGATTTTCTATATTTGGCACCAGTGGTATCCCAACAGTTGATCAAGTCTAACAACACAATGCATCACAAGTTATTACATCAACTAGTTAAACACCAAGACCTGATAAAAAGCATTCAGGATATGCAAAGAGTAAAACAAGACACAAATTGCAACTGGTGGGACGCACTCTTTGGATGGTCGCCAACTGCAACTGGGATTTTTAACACATTATGTCACCCAGTTATTGTTTTATTGATATTAGTTGTTGTAAGTTTAATATTGTCTTTTGTAATACTTGTTTGGAATTGGAAAATGTTACAACGAATGGCAATATTAACTTCCTCGACGAAAGTACATGGCAAGGCATTGAGGGATACATATCATAGAGACTGGGAAGAAAAATTGTTGTATTAAGTAAAACAATTTACTAGATTTTCCAGAAAAGGGGGGACTGAAACATGGGATTAGAAATTAGAGAGTGACTGATTAAGAATAAATATGTAGGCAACACTCATTACTTAATATGTGCGACATTTGCGATGTACTGTGCCTGTGCTGTGCTTAGGCCTCCAGATGAGCCCCTGGGACCCCAAGGACCAGATCAAACCAACCTCATGGTTTGGACTGCGACCAAGGGCTCAGAGAGAAGGAGGAGTGTTTATAAAAGGGCTTAGAGATACGGAGGCCTGCTTATAAAAGGAAAAGATAAAGAACGTCAAATATGCCAGGCCTCAAGATAACAGGAGCCTCCATGGCCTCCAGGTCCGGCCTGGAATCTGCTCCGGCAGGGGTCTTCCACAGGCCGCAGTCTCCGTCGGTGCAGGTCCACCTGCTCCACCGTGGTCTCCTCCACGGGCGGCAGGGTGGAACCCTCTCCACCGTGGTACTCCATGGGCTGCAGGGGGACAGCCTGCTTCACCATGGGCCTCACCACAGGCCGCAGGGGACTTCTGCTCCGGTGCCTGGAGCACCTCTCCCCCTCCTTCTTCACTGACCTTGGTGCCTGCAAGGCTGTTCCTCACTCCTCTCACTCTCCCAGCTGCTGTGTGGCACAGCATTTTTTTCCTTGTGTTAAATCTGCTCTCACAGAGGCACAAACAACATCACTTATTGGCTCAGTTCTGGTCAGCAGTGGGGCCCTTACCAAACATGGGGCAGCTTCTAGATCCTTCTCACAGAAGCCACCCCTATGGCCTGCTGCTACCAAAACCTTGCCACATAAACCCACTACAGTATGTAATATTTTAGGGGATAAAAGAGAATGCAAGCGAGCGAATTGCCCGCACGACTTTGGGGGTACTACCCCCCGTGCTGCCCAGAGCTGAATAAACATACCTACTTTACAATCTTACTGGTTGTGGAGTCAGTTTTTCCCGAGTCAGCGGGGCCTGGGCAGCGCCTCAGCCCTGCTGTATTCATTTACTCAGCAGCAGCCCAACGGCGCTGGGGGTGGGGGGCCGAGAGGGAGCGCCTCGCCCCCGCGGGGCAGCCCGGGGTTCCTCCGCGCCCGTGGCCCTGCCCGCCCCGCCCCTGCGCCGCGCCCCAGCCCGCGGAGGTGCCTCTCCGGGCCGGTGAGACGAGGCCACCGGTCCCCCGGAGCCCGCCCGCGGCTCCTTCGCGAGGGGACCCCGTCCCCACGCCCAACCCCGTCCCCCTGCTGCCGCTCACCCCCCAGAGAGGCGCCTATGGGCGGGCGCAGCCTGCGGGCGCTGTGGCCGGCCGGACGTAGGGATGCTCGGCCGGGCGGCCGGGAAGCACAGCTGCAGCCCCTACGCGGCCGGGCTCCGCAGGACGGGGAAAGGCAGCTCGCCCGAGGGCTCCCTGGACTCGCACCGGCGTGCGGCTGACGGTACGGGGACGGCAGGAGGGGGACTGGGCTCTGGGGCCGGGGGCTCGGGGAAGGGTCTGCAGCGGCCCCGCTGAGGGCAGAGCGCCCGGCGTGGCCGAGGTCTGCAGCAGCCTCGTGTTCCGGGACCGGTCCCGGTAGGAAGCCGCCCGCCCCGTCCGTACCAAACCCGGCTTCCGGGCCCCGAGCGGCAGCGCCCGGCCGGGGATGCTGGGACCCAGCGCACTGGTGTCACAGCCGGGGGGTTCTTGGGGGCTGGGGGGGCGAGGACAGCCGTAGGACCCCTCCCCAGGCAGTGAGAGCCCCTGGGGGCGCAGGGCTCCCTCTGTGCCCAGCCCCGGTGTGAGAGAAATCACAAATAATTTTCTTCAGACAGGATCTTCTGTGAAGCTAGTTTATTCGCGATTGCAGCGGCAGGCGTCCTGTCAATCAGGAGCGCAGTTTAGTAAACAGATCATAACCTTTTATTCCTATTACCCGATGCCTGATCACCTCCCGTTTCCTCACTGGCTGAGTACTACAGGTTCACAAGCTGCTCGACGCTCCTCTATACCATAGATGTACAAGTTTTCTTTTTTTCAACACTTTAATTTCTCCTTTCCTATGTTTTGAGAACTTGTGATCTTTGTTTTACTGTTCTCACACTGCTGATCCTCTTTTTCTCAAGCTTCTACCTTATTTTGGAACAGTGAGGCCTTTTACTGTCCACTTACCTACTTAGCATTTCTCCTTATTATGACTATGCAACGACCTTGGAATAAAGAAAAATAATTCTCTACTGCAAAAACACAACTTCGTTTCTCACACCGGGGCGGATGGAGGGTGCCGGCGCCTGGTTCTCCCTCCCACAGTTTCACCCCCCGAAATGGGGGCTCCGTCTGACCGCCACATTTCTGCGTCTCCATCAGTGGCATCGGAGGTGGCACCTTCCCCTTCCCCGTCCCCATCCCTGGCAGGGCAAGGAACAAGGGACGTGCCAGACCTGTGGCTGGGACGGGCTCAATAAGAGGAAGGGAGGCGTGGGGCCGGATCCTGCTCTTGTTTGGCTGCGTCAGGGCCTGAGCCAGGGACCGGGGCCTCCTGCGTTGTGGGTGCTGGTGGGGACAGGGCAGCGTCACCCACGCAGTCGTTTTGTGCCCCCAGGGACAGGCCTGGAAACAACAGACCCAGGCTCCCGGGGGACAGTGGGCGGACATGGGGCGAGTGTGTGTGTGGGGGGGGGGGGGGCAAGCTGG
>NW_023312327.1:0-16755 GCF_011077185.1 Oxyura jamaicensis
CTCCTCTCCTCTCCTCTCCTCTCCTCTCCTCTCCTCTCCTCTCCTCTTTCTCTTTTATCAAAACTCAGTGATCTAACAAGAACATCTATGCCAAGACGAGTCACAATGCAGGTGCAATTACACCAAGAAAGTTTTTTCTGTTGGGAATGTGTGAAAGAACTCTCGTGTCTATCAACTGCAAACCTTTGCCAAAGCAGATGGGCTCCAATTCAAGCATATTTTTGCTAAAACAAAAGGAAAGGCTAAAGCACGATTTCCCCCAGTGTCAAAAGTCATCTTCCTGTTAACATATAATACATACAAAGTGTAACAGACCAAGATTGCTTATTTTAGCATCTTCAAAACAATGTTTTCTCTTTCCATTCTGTGACAGGTTGAAGAAGCTCTTTAACGCTATCGATTTTTTAGTTCATGTCCAATTTCATCCACTAATGGCAGAACACTTGACAGACTGTTTCACGGTCAGTTTAAGATGTTCTAAAACCAAGCTGCACTGAAATGAGCAACCCCAGCCTTCTCCTCTCCCTGCCTGCTGTTTCACAGCCCTTGTCCCTTCCCTTGGTCAGCTAGAGCAACTGTGTGGCTACAGAGTTCACAGATTCAAGAGTAAAGACTTGCCACTCAGTAAAAACTATGTGGCTTTCAGATTATCCATGCTTGGGGAACCCTGAGGCAGAATGAGAGGCAAGCAGTCCCGAAGAAACCACCAAGCAAGAAAGTAGATTTGCAGTCTTCTAGCACAGCTGCTCAAAACAGATGTCCCTGGCACTGCAGGCCCTGTGTCAACAGGGACACGCACCACTCTGGTCTGAGGTGAACCACACCACTTAGTGCCACCAGAAAGTCATTTCCTTTTCCTGTCTTTAATTCAAGCTGGCCCTGGCTCGGTGTGAAAGGCAGCACTGGGAGTGTCACTCAGACTGTTCCTCCCCAACACCCTGACAACCTCCTCCTTCTGGCCACATCAGTAGGTGGGCATGGCTGCCAGGCAATAGCAGGCAGCAATGGAGAGGATCCCAGTGACCCTTTCTTTCTCGTCATCAACGGTCAGGCATGCAGCTTAGGAAAATAACAGTGCCCATGGTTGAGAAACAGAGCAAAAACACAGGGATGCTACCCCTTTTGCAAGTTGCTGCTTGGTTTTGTCTACTGAGAAGGGGCAGGGATGGGAATCCAGAGCCTTCACCTTGCCATTTGCTGCTTCCCTTACATGGGCAGAGCACCGCTCCAGCTCTCACGCAGCACTGCATTCCAGCCACTCACAAGCACGATCGTCCCAAAGAGATGGGATTTTAAAAGTACACTGGCCTTGAATGAAGTAGCTGGCTGGCTGATGCTCTAGATGTGGAGTGGGGGGAAACTTCAGTCATCAAGTAATTGGCGGCTCCAACGTAGAGTAAAGTCAGTTGCTATTTCAGGGAAAGGAAACGCAACTGCTCCCTGGGGGGAATGACTGCACTAGCTCAGAGCCGGGAATAGGCTGAGATTTTTTTCATTATTATTTCCCTCCCCCCGCCACACACTTCAGGAAAAGCGAACACACAATGTTCATTCGCAGGGATCGTTTCCTGAACATGATGTGTGCTCGCTGTCCCTCAGGTCACTTTCCAGTGTGTCACATCCTTCTGCACAAGGGAGAGCAGGAAATGGCAAACTCCCAGTATGAGGCAAAGCATTCCCATCGCAGCAATTGGTCCACGGGAGCTATAAATTGGTCTCCTCCAGAAACAGACCAAAATTTGTCTGTTGGGAGGTCAGCTGGAAACTAAAGGTAAGTCTGAACCAGAATTTCATTGTAATCTGTTTGAGACCTGCCTTAGGAAAGCATGTGCATTTTAGAAACCAATTTGGGATATTGTACACAGTATTTAATTATAATTTTTAAAGCTAATATTTATTAATTATTTATTAATAAACGGTATAATTTCTTAATAATAGTAAATCAATTTTAAAAATGATTGTTAGGGAGATTTTTCCCTAAAAACAGGAGATGGCTTGGTTTTCTTGTATGCTGGCATAAATCAGTGTAATCAAAATAAATGTTTCACTGTACGGCTGACGCTATATATTGAATGACTGTTCAACTAACTGTGGAGTTAGATGGCTGCTGATATTACTAGAGTCTGTTCTCAGAGAGAAAATCTGCAGAACAAACTGTTAAAATGCTAAAGGAATTGATATAGTTAATGATCATCATATTGATCTGTTGCTAAGTCATTGATGATGTGCTCATTGCTCATTTCGACACCGATGTTTATTTAGCTTAGTGTTAGTCCTTGTCCCTGCAGCTTCATCTCTGACTATATTCATATTAAAAAATATGAATATGCATCCAGCTAAGAAAAGTGCAAGTGGCTCAAATAGCCTGATGATACCAAGGGCCTCAGAAAGAATGAGATGTTGTTCTGACAGTCACAGGAGACAGGGGAGGCCCTAAAGGATTCTGTGTGAGATGGATTAGGACAAGCAGAAAGAAAAAAAATGCAACAAGGATAATTTATTTACACACTTCAGGATGGAAAGACTCTTTGGTAGGTGATTTGTTCCTTCTGTAAGACAGGGAGTCTGCAGAATGAAAGTCCCAGAGGACTTAGTCATAGTGTGCCAGTGTGAGGGACCAGGACCCTCCAGTTCACAGTACAGAACACTTAGAAGAGAAAAGATGGCTGTGGTAATGAACAGTTTTGCTTAGCTGGCCCTGAGAGGAGGTTTTTTGACTACTGAGATCTCCTCAGAGTCTGTCCTTTCTTGTGAAAAATGCCCTTGAATATTGCTAATCCTCTGAATCACATTGTGGGGACAATACCTATTAGTTCTGGCAGCATCAGACACCAAGTCACTTAATCTTAAGGAAATTTTTGTTCCCAGGGTAGGAGGAGATATTTTGTATCCTCAAAGAAATAAGAACAGTACCTCAGATGCCAGCCCTTAAGATATGTTAGTCTTCTCAAGGATCAAGAAAAACATTAAAAAATTCCCCTATGTGTGTACGTGTGTGCATGTGTGTGTGTACGTGAGCATGTGCGTGCATGCGGACAGCCAACCTTTCAAGTAGCCGGGAGAAACTAGAAAATTGGCTGTGTGCCATCCCTGAAATGGAAGTCTGGGCTGAGCATGTCTTGTGTTTTTTCTGTAAATCCCAACCCAGTGTTTTCTGTTTCTGGACAGAGGCCATGGAGAGGAACGGTGCTGCCCTTCCCCAGACAGTGGACCCCACACACCACTTCCACATAGCGCTGCTGGATCAGAGACGGAGGCTGCGTGGTCAAATTGCTCACCTTCACAAGGCAGCTCGTAAAATAAACAAGCTCCGCAAAAGGTCCCTGATTGCCAACATCAGCGGGAGCTCACTGACCGCTGCGGGAGCAGTCACGGCCATCGTGGGGCTGTCCCTGAGCCCAGCTACACTGGGAGCCTCCCTGCTGGCATCAGCTGTGGGTTTGGGCCTAGCCACTGCTGGGGGGGGCTGTCAATATCACCTCCGATCTCTCCTTGGTGTTCTGCAATTCCCGGGAGGTGAGAAAGGTGCAGGAAATTGCAACGACTTGTCGGAAACAGATGAGGGAAATCCTCGGCTGCCTGGAATTCCTCCGCCGGGGGCAGGGCCCAGGGGACCCCACACTGCTCCAGTCAGAGAAGAGGGCCTCCATCTCGCTGTACAACTCCGTCTGCTTCTTGGTCTTCTGTGGCTCCCACAGCTTCCTTGTGCCAGAATACACAAAGGAGGTCACAAAAGTGAGCCAGGCCATGCTGAAAGCCAAAATTCAGAAGTTGGCTGCCAACCTTGAGACCTGTACCAGGGCAATGGATGAAGTCTGTGAACTCCTTGAGTCCAGGACACAGCTTTCCCCACGGATGAGGAAACAGCCTGGGTGCTAAAACCACTACCGAGACCCCAAGACCATCCAGCTGAAACAGTGTTTGCCCCATAATTAAACCAGGTTATGATGGACACTTGGACTATCAGGTACACGGCAGGAGATCCCAGAGCCTGATCACAGGGGAAGGTGGCCATTCCTCAATCTCACTTCACCAGTCACCTAACTCTGTCTCCCCATGGCAGCAGAAAGGTCAGTAGACCCATGAAATCCCTGCAGCTTTGGTGCTGACTGACCCTGGATTGTAAATAACTCACGAATCTATGAAGAGTGAGAGGGCTGGGATACCCTCAAAGAGCCAGCAGCCACCAGTTTCCAGCAGAGTACAGTCCCATTACCAAGGTACATCTGGAAAGGCTGTTGAAGCAAGCAGCCCCAGATACGATAAGACTGTATGGATAGCTCATCATTCCAAGGTGAAATAGAGGGGCCAGAAACTGTTGTCTCTTTTAAAGAAACCTCTCCTGGCTGAGAACTGTGATGTTTGTATTCTATTTATTTATAGAGGAAAATGTTAGGGTTTTGATGTTGTATTTAAAATTTTTGCTTTCTTTTCTTTCTTTTTTTTTTTTTAAGTGTCTGCTCCAAAGTGATACAGCTGTTCTGAGAGGCAAAGCAAGTCTGTGGCATGTGAGAGCAAGTTACATGATCTTTGTCTGTGAGGGAGGGCAAACCCCTATAGGAAATGGAAAGCATGGTCTGAATGACGGTAGTTATAAAATACGGGGAATTATGGTTAATCAGTGCCAGATCTTAGGAACCAAAACAGGGAGAAAGATTGGTCAGTGACCCAGGGACCAAAGACTGCCTTGGGGTACTCTCAGGGGAGAAAAGTAAGTGTACCTTTTGGAGCAGGGAGGGAAGAGTAGGCTTGTGTCATTGGTATGAGACGGAGCCCAGCTCAATGGGAGCATATCTGAGAGATGGAGGTGCCACTCTCCATGCAGTCAAACAGCCTGTGAAACCCACAGTGACTTGTCTGGGAAGGGAGGAGGCAGTGCTTGCGGAGAGCTACACTTACTCTTAGCAATGTTTCCAAGGGAAGGCTTCACACTGGCAATACATACACTGGTACTAATAACCAAGAGGGGTGCAGAGGAGCAGGATGATTCAGTGGTCAGAGCCCTTAGGAAGCAGAAGGAATGACTTGGGATCCAGTTTCAAGTGACTGTTCTGCTAAGTACATACCTAGTGATTTTCAGCCCCTAAGTGCCTCAGTTCTCTGTCTAAAAATGGGGATAGTAGCATTTCCCTACCTCACAAGGGTGTTTCTGGGACAAATATCACAAAGTGCTCAAGTGCAGTGATGATGGGGATCATGTCAGTACCCGGAGGAGGTACATAGAAGACACCCCGGAAGCTAGCTTGAGACAGATAGAGGACTTAACACAGTGACAATTCCACCAATCCAAAGGGGAACTTTCTGCAGAAACATGAATCAAAATTACCAGAAAAGCCAATCTGTAATTCTGCAGCACCAAGCAAATCTTGGGAAGGGAAACACTCCATCTCACAAAGCTTGACTACTTCTCCTTACCTTGTCTCTTTCTCTCATGACTTCAACTTTTGTTTTGGCACATAAAACAAAAGCTTTGTTCCCATAGAATGTGACTCAGATTTCTGTAATGCCCATGTCTGTTTGCCATAAATGAACATTGCTAGTTTGATTAAATGAATATGAAGAACTTTTGTGTCAGTGTCTCCCTGCACACCTGCATGTGATCACATTCCTGCCCCCCGCCTCACCCCACAGCTCCAGACACTGTATGAGCAGCTGGATGTGCTCAAAAGGGGAGAATGAAAAGTGAGGTCATCAGCTCCCTGATACCCAGCTGGAGTTTTGTGTATGAGTGTCTGCATTTACGTCTGTGTAACTGCATATCCTGGTGTGCACGAGCGCATGTACGCTGTGCATGCTGGTCTCTGACATGCAAATGCTGCGAGGCGAGTAAGTGTGAGCACATAAGTGTGTTTTTGGAGTGTGAACTGCGTGCTGTGCAAAGGCAGGCATGGTGTGGATTTTTTCTTAGTGCTCCAACATGCCACCATACAGCTCCATACCATAAACACCAGATTCTTTTGAGACAGCTGTTTTCATCATCACAGACAAAATTATATAACTTATTTCTTCTCTTACCCTCTCTCCAGTTTTTCTGGCAATGCATCTTTTGTGTTCATGTCCCAACATAGGGAACAACATAGGAATAACAACACAGATCTGAATGGACAGATCTGAAAGAAAGATCTGAACTTGATAGCTCAGAGCTTCATGAGGGCTGATTGGTTCTTATTAACATGGTCCTGCACTGCAATCACAGCCACCTCTTCAGTAGCTGAGGGCAAATCAGAGATACTTTTACTTCCATTCTCAGCTACACAAGCCAAAAAATATATATTTTTTGGGGGGGTGGGAGGTGGGGAGTGGGGGTGGAGCACATACCCCAGTATTGGCTTAGTTGCAATATTATGACTCCCTTAGAGTCAAAAGCACATTTAGGGAAACTGTCTTATCTAAGAAGCTTTTTTTTAATAGTAGTTATGCTATTAGTCCTTCAAATTAGTAGATCCGTTGGCTGAACTCTTCCTTCAGTAGCTCGGCAGTGGGGTAGAGAAGTGTGTATGTGTGAGTTGATGAATAGCCTGGGTTGGTAGCTATGAAGCCTGACCTCCTCATGCCATCCTTACTCCCCTTTTGCTGAAACTGCTGCAGGGAGGATTGATTCGGTGATGAGGTAGGAATGCAATTAACATTTTAACACAATGTATTGGCCAGGCCTACCCTTCAGATACAGCAAGCTCATAGCTCAAACCCTTATATTTTTTTAAACATATGGTCATAGCGAGCATCTACATGGGGTGCTGTGGTATTTTTTTTTTTTTTTTTAAATCATTGCTCCTGATCACAGTGGGATGCAGCAGCTTAATTTCCACTGCTGCACAGTGAATTGTTTCAGGTTTCCTCTCCTTTCCCTGTCATGCAGAGAGTTTGTTCGGATTTCCTCTCACTTTCCTCATTGTTCTGGGAGCAGAGGAAATGGCACACTTGGAATCCAGTGACAGATGCTCAGGTACGTCAGCTTTTCCACTATGAGCACACCCAGACAGGCTTCCCAAGTGGCAAGAGATGGAGGTTTGCTCAGAAACACAGTTATGAGTTTTGTTTTGCAGTCAGCTCTGCTGTCCTTTTCAGGTCCAAGCCCTTTGATTTTGTAGCATCATTCTTCCTTAAAGTAAAGGACATTTACCTATCTGCAAGGATGCCCTGCTGCAATCAGTGTTGGGACTGCAGATCAGAGGGCACACCCAGACCAGATGGAAGGGGGGGAAGCTCAGGAACGACAGCCATGATATGGAATTTTGGCACTGCTTCCCCTTGAAGGGCCCCACATCCACTGCCATTTTCACCTGTCACTGCGCACCTGCAGGCTGCCTGCCTGCTCTTATAGAGAGAGATGGGGGAGTGTTTGAATCGCAGAATCACAGAATCATTAAGGTTGGAAGAGATCTTCAAGATTATTTGGTCCAACCATCCCCCTACCACCAATGTCACCCACTCAACCATGTCCCTAAGCACCAGGCCCAACCTTTCCTTGAACACCCCCAGTGACAGTGATGCCACCACCTTCCTGGGCTACCTGTTCCAATGCCTGATTACTCTTTCTGAGAAGAAATGTCTCTTCATTTCCAACCTAAACCTCCTCTGGCACAACTCAATGCTGTTCCCTCTAGCCCTGCCATGACTTGTCTTTCATTCCCAACACCTGTTTTCTCATTTTGTGCTCTGCCGCTACAGTTTGTCATTTTTTGTTGTGTTTCGGGCACGTTGGTAACTACCATACACAGGAAAACAAGGGGGAACGATGAGAGTTTTTGATATTTGTGATTTCTTTCCCCCACCTTGGTACTTCAAAATTAAGCTCTGACGAAGTTAAATTGTTCCTTGCACGCTTGCATTTGGGGAGCTGGCTCGCTCATTTGCTTGCTTCTCCCACAGCCGCAGGATTCAGGAGCACGGACACTATACACGGTGTCCAACCACCACGAGAGCCGACCCACAGTCCTGCGGCCCAGTCCGGGGCGCTCCCCGCGCCGCCGCCGGCAGATGGCACAGCAGAGGCGGCCCCGGCTCACGGGGCGTCCTGCGGGGGCTCCGGCATCCCGGACCGGCCGGGACCCCCGCCCCGCACCCTGCCCGCCGCCCCCGGACGGTGAAGGAGCGGCTTCACGGATGGGTTGTGCCGTTGGGGGGGGACACGGCGGGGGGCGCACCCAGGCCGGGGGGGCTGGGGGCGGGGGGGCTGGGGCGGGGGTCCCGGAGGGCAGCTGGAGCTGGGCTGGGCTAGGCTGGGGAGGCCAAGCTGAGGTGCCCCCCCCGGGCAGCGATGTTTTCCCGTAAGAAGCGCGAGCTGATGAAGACCCCCTCCATCTCCAAGAAGAGCCGGGTGGGGAGCCCCATCCCGCAGACTCTGCCGGTGAGCGCTGGGGGCCACGGGGACAGAGGGGTGGCACGGCCGGAGGGACACGAGGAGGAGGAGGAGGGAGCTGAGGAAAGACCCACTGGGCCTGGGGGGATTTTGCCCCTGATGAAGGGGACGGAGCAGTGGCCGAAGGGCCTGATGTGGGATGGGTGGTGAGCAGGGCTGGGGTGCAGCAGCAGAAAGCTGGGGGAGCGGTGGTGGTGGCTGTGACCGTGGGTCTGTGTGGGCAGAGGGACCCCCGGACTGCCCAGGGGGCAGCAGCAGGAGTGGGGGGATGCAGTGAAACATGGGATTAGAAGAAACCCAAGGTCCAAAAGAAACCGCCATGCAATTTTTGGACCAACCTTTGAGATGCAATGGAGAAAATAAATAAATAAAATGTTGGACCTGGCTTCAGAAAACAAACAGGCAATTGGCTAGCCTCTTTCTAGGGCAATTGGCCCCTGACATCAGGAAGAAATTTTCCTAGGCTGCAGGATAAACTTCCAACAGTCAGGAATAACGGGGACCTGGGGCATCTACCCTAGCAGGTCCACTGGTTGAAATAAAGCTAGGGAACGAAGAGAGAGGCTTGAATTTTTTGTTGGTTAGGGGAGCTTCTTTCTCTGTGTTAATTGGTCTGTAAATGTAATAGGAGCAACTGGCCAACAGGAAAATGGTTTTGTTGTTGTTGTTGTTTGTTTGTTTGTTTGTTTTTGCAATGCTTGAAATTTAAATTGGGAAAAATGATTGGAATTACAAAATGAGAAAAACAGTCAAGTTTGGTTCATGGTACTAGATTTAAAGGATGTTTTTTCCTGCCTGCCCATGGCGACTGAAAACCAGAAACTCTTTGCCTTTGAATGGGAAAATTCTAATAGAGGACAGAAAACTCAGATTACTTGGACAGTGTTACCACAGAGGTTCAAGAATTGCCCCACCATATTGGGGAAACAACTAGCCAGCAATCTTTAAGTTTGAAAGTTTTTCCCCTTCGGGAAAAGGGGAATATTGAGCTGCACTACTCAAATGATAGCTACTGAAGTAGAAAATGAATAGGTATCATGGACTAGTAGTTTACTTTTTTTTGGCACTAATACTGTGAACCCAGCCTCTTTTCTCAGTAACAGAGTTTCTAGATCACCCATTCATGATTGCATCAAGACCATGGACACAGTATATTCCAGCTGACCAGACTTCTAGGAAACACCCCTAGAAGATGTGGGGGATTGGTATATAGATGGCAGCAGCTTCGTCTGCCAGGGATTTTGCCTCAGAGGATATGTGGTAACAAACAGCCCAAGAGGTGGAAATCATCGCCTTGATAAGAGCTCTTGAGCTGGCAAACATTTGGACAGATTTGAAATAAGCCTTTGGTGTGGTGCATGCACACAGGGCAATTTGGAAGGAGAGAGGACTTTTATCTTCCTCAATTAAACATGCAGAAGAGGCTGATAGCAGTTATTAGGGAAGAAGGAAAAAGGAGGCCCAGACAGGAACAGCTCCGGCTAGGCAAGGATCAATGTGCCCAATGTAAGAAATTTGGGCATTGGAAAAACGAATGCCCGGAACAGAAAAGAAATGGAAAATGGAACCAGGGAAGGGAGGTGGTGGTCACGCATGTAAAAGATGACCGAAGAGGACTGAGGGAATCTACCCCAGCAGATCCGCTGGTTATAAAAATGAAGCGGGGGAAGGGGAGAAAAGAGGTGGAACTTCTGGTGGATGCAGGGGCAACATATTCAGTTTTATATAAAGCATTAGTATCAGTGGGGAGTGATTACGTTGTAGTGAAGCAGGCAACTGGCCAATCTGAAATAGCATATTTCTGCAAACCATTGAAATATAAATATGGGAAACAGTGGGGCATTCACAAGTTCCTATACGTGCCCAACTCCCTGGAGTCACTCCTAGGGAGAGATTTATTGGAAAGATTACAAGCAACCATTTCGTTTGAAAATGGGGAGATTATTCTGGAGGTAAATGATCAAAGATATGTGGAAGTGTTGAGTTTGATACTGACAGCTATTGAGACCAAAGAGGAAATTAGTGAGGAAATCCTAAGTCAAGTGTTTTCCAGAGTATGATCTTCTAATGTACCAGGGAAGGCGAAAAATGCACTTCCAATACAAATTAAACTTAAGGAAGGAAAACAGGCAGTCAAAATTAAACAGTACCCATTGAAAAAGGAAGATAGAGAAGGAATTAGCCTGATAACTGATTAACATGCTTAACACCAGAGTTAACTTGGTTTACCATTTTAGACCTGAAGGTTGCCTTCTTTTGCCTCCCTCTCTGTGAAGCCAGCCAGAAAATCTTTGCATTTGATTGGAAAAGCCTTAAGAGTGGGCGCAAAACACAGCTTACATGGACAAGGTTGCCTCAGGGATTTAAGAACTCATCCACCTTGTTTGGAGAACAACTTGCAAAGGACTTGGAGACCTGGGAAGCCCCATCAGGAGAAGGAAGGCTGTTGCAGTACATAGATGACCTCCTAATAGCTACCCAGACAGAAGAAGCATGTGTGGCCTGGACAGGGATTGCCCTGGGAATACTAGCACAAGACCTGGGCCCATATCGAAGGGCAGTTACTTATTTTTATAAACAGCTGGATGCTGCCACCAAGGGATGGCCAGGATGCCTCAGAGCTGTTGCAGCAATGGTGCTAAATATCCAGGAAGCAAGCAAGTTCACATTGGGACAGAAAATAACTGTGCTAGTGTCTCACACAGTGTCCGCAGTGCTGGAAGTGAAAGGCGGTCACTGGCTTTCCCCAAAAAGGTTCCTGAAAGCAGCGGAAACAAAGGGGAGCCAGTACACCATGACTGCCTGGAGACCATTGAAGCTACCTACTCCAGCTGTCCAGATGTGAAAGACGCCTTTTGATGATGTGGAAGTATGGGAGCAGCTACGCCATCAGCAGAAAACGACATGCTGGGTATGCAGCTACCACTTGCAAAGATGTAATAGAATCTGGACCTTTGCCAACAGACACATCTGCACAAAAGGCTGAGATAATTGTTCTGACCCGTGCCTTAGAAAAAGCAAAAGGAAGGAAAATAAACATCTATATGGACTCTAGATATGCATTTGGGGTTGTACATGTACTTGGAGCCACCTGGAAAGAAAGAGGACTGTTGAACTCGCCAGAAAAAAAAAAATAATCAAACATGCAAAAGAAATAACGAGTTGTACATTAAGGCACACCAGAAGGTGAGCTCAGAATTGGAAAAATAAATGATCTGGCAGACAGAGAGGCAAAAGAAGCAGCAGAAAATGAGGTAGCAGCTGAAGGAGCCCTGATTCCAGATGGGCAGATTCCCCTTGAAGCCTGTATATAACAAAAAGGATAGAAAATTAATTGAAAGTCAAAACGGAAAATGTAACCAAGAGGGATGGGCTATTACCAAAGAAGGGAAGGGGAAGCTAGTCATCCCCTCCAATTTATTGTGGTCACCGGTAAGGGAAAAACACCAGAAGACACACAGGGGAATAGACGCTTTGTATAACTATCTAATTGGAAAAAATATTGCCAAGAACTTATATGGTACCATCACTCCAATAACTTAACAATGTGATCTTTGTCTCCAGACTAACCCCAAAAATGCCCCCAAACCACAACTGGGTCAAATTGGAAAAGGCCATGGGCCTTGGCAACAGTGGCAAATTGACTTTTCTGAACTTCCAAGAAAAGGGGGATGTCGATATTTACTGGTGTTAACAGATAGATGCCTTTTCAGGATGGCCAGAGGCTTTCCCCAGTAGGACTGCCAAAGCCCGAGAGGTAATTAAGTCTCTTGTAGAGAAAACTTTGAAACCACAGTGGGAAGGACTATACCAGGTGCTCCTCACCACCTTCACTGCAATTAAGATCAAGGAACAGAGTGCCTGGATTCACCATTCTCGAGTGAAGAAAGCTCCAGAAGCCCCCTGGAAAGTAACGCCGGGTGACGGTGAACTGAAGTTTAGTCAAGCAAAATGAGGACATTACGGTCGGGAGTATTTAGTAATATAATTAGCAGAAATTTAGTTAACAGAATCGTTTTATTTTTGTGGCTTATAGACATAATTGTGATTCAATAATTGGAAGGTCTCTCTGACAATAGAGAATGGTGAGTGGCCGTGGTCCAAAGCCATAACAATAGAGGATAAGAGCATTAATGAAAGTTAGAAGTTGTGGTTATCTGGCAAACAAATGATGACCATTTACATACATTATCAGAATGGCAAAAATTAGGGGAAGAGTGGACACACCAAAGAACCATAGGGGACGAAATTAAAATAGGGTGCTGAATGATTAATGGAATGAGAAAGTAACGGGAATTTTAGTAAAACCGATTTCCAGAAGTGGCCAACAAGAAGGTTGTATCCACCCAGGTAAGTTAGATTGCTGATATAATTTTATATTAACGCAGACTGTAGTAATTAGCTGTTTTTGGCTGGAGGATATGGTCACAAAAGCAAGCACACCTCAGGGGCAGGACACGAAGAGACTTAATTGGAATGCTAGGAACAGGATTAGGAGTTTTAAATGGAATTGATTCAGAAATATTAACGAATAAGCTGGCCACAGCAACAAGTGATTTAACAAAACTAAAACAGCCCCTACAATCGTCCTTATTGGCATTGGGAACTAGCCAATGGCAAGTTTCAAAGGTGTTACCAAGATGGGAAAAGGCTGAAGACCAAGACCACAAACTAATAATAGATGCACTTAGTACGGTTCAAGATAACTTATCTTTAGCTTTTAGTTGTATACAAGCACAGTTATGGATGCAGGCAACAGCTGCCTTGATCATTAGGGAAGGAAGCGAAGGCATTTTCCCGGCTGAAGTCCGAAAGGCTGTTTGGGACAATGCCAATGATTTTGAGAGGAAGTTCCAGTCTTGGTGGACTCTGGTGAATTTTACCTACGATTCCATTGTTAACATGGCTACTGCCTTTGTGCTTACTATACTAATGCCACAGTTTATGTTATCCACCCCATCATTGCACTAGGATTAAACCATGAGGAGACAGTGCTCTATCCTTCGGAGCATAGAACATGGGCATGGATGGGGAATGGGAAATGGCAGACTGTAAATCTGGAATCATGTTTTACCCAGGAACAACAAGGACTTATCTGTGAAAGCAACACAATTGAATGACGCTCAGGACGTATGTCTTGACACTGAACAAGGTGTTTGCCACTTTGAAATTCATCCAAATATTAGTCAAAAGACTGTGTTTGTATATATATTGGTCAAGGCTGTGTGTGTTTAAGAACTGCTTGTGCTTTTGTAGAAGTAGATAAGAAAAACATAACTTTCCCTAGCAAAAATCATTCTAACTTTTGTAATTTTGTTAGAATCATCGTGTGTGATTTTCTATATTTGGCACCAGTGGTATCCCAACAGTTGATCAAGTCTAACAACACAATGCATCACAAGTTATTACATCAACTAGTTAAACACCAAGACCTGATAAAAAGCATTCAGGATATGCAAAGAGTAAAACAAGACACAAATTGCAACTGGTGGGACGCACTCTTTGGATGGTCGCCAACTGCAACTGGGATTTTTAACACATTATGTCACCCAGTTATTGTTTTATTGATATTAGTTGTTGTAAGTTTAATATTGTCTTTTGTAATACTTGTTTGGAATTGGAAAATGTTACAACGAATGGCAATATTAACTTCCTCGACGAAAGTACATGGCAAGGCATTGAGGGATACATATCATAGAGACTGGGAAGAAAAATTGTTGTATTAAGTAAAACAATTTACTAGATTTTCCAGAAAAGGGGGGACTGAAACATGGGATTAGAAATTAGAGAGTGACTGATTAAGAATAAATATGTAGGCAACACTCATTACTTAATATGTGCGACATTTGCGATGTACTGTGCCTGTGCTGTGCTTAGGCCTCCAGATGAGCCCCTGGGACCCCAAGGACCAGATCAAACCAACCTCATGGTTTGGACTGCGACCAAGGGCTCAGAGAGAAGGAGGAGTGTTTATAAAAGGGCTTAGAGATACGGAGGCCTGCTTATAAAAGGAAAAGATAAAGAACGTCAAATATGCCAGGCCTCAAGATAACAGGAGCCTCCATGGCCTCCAGGTCCGGCCTGGAATCTGCTCCGGCAGGGGTCTTCCACAGGCCGCAGTCTCCGTCGGTGCAGGTCCACCTGCTCCACCGTGGTCTCCTCCACGGGCGGCAGGGTGGAACCCTCTCCACCGTGGTACTCCATGGGCTGCAGGGGGACAGCCTGCTTCACCATGGGCCTCACCACAGGCCGCAGGGGACTTCTGCTCCGGTGCCTGGAGCACCTCTCCCCCTCCTTCTTCACTGACCTTGGTGCCTGCAAGGCTGTTCCTCACTCCTCTCACTCTCCCAGCTGCTGTGTGGCACAGCATTTTTTTCCTTGTGTTAAATCTGCTCTCACAGAGGCACAAACAACATCACTTATTGGCTCAGTTCTGGTCAGCAGTGGGGCCCTTACCAAACATGGGGCAGCTTCTAGATCCTTCTCACAGAAGCCACCCCTATGGCCTGCTGCTACCAAAACCTTGCCACATAAACCCACTACAGTATGTAATATTTTAGGGGATAAAAGAGAATGCAAGCGAGCGAATTGCCCGCACGACTTTGGGGGTACTACCCCCCGTGCTGCCCAGAGCTGAATAAACATACCTACTTTACAATCTTACTGGTTGTGGAGTCAGTTTTTCCCGAGTCAGCGGGGCCTGGGCAGCGCCTCAGCCCTGCTGTATTCATTTACTCAGCAGCAGCCCAACGGCGCTGGGGGTGGGGGGCCGAGAGGGAGCGCCTCGCCCCCGCGGGGCAGCCCGGGGTTCCTCCGCGCCCGTGGCCCTGCCCGCCCCGCCCCTGCGCCGCGCCCCAGCCCGCGGAGGTGCCTCTCCGGGCCGGTGAGACGAGGCCACCGGTCCCCCGGAGCCCGCCCGCGGCTCCTTCGCGAGGGGACCCCGTCCCCACGCCCAACCCCGTCCCCCTGCTGCCGCTCACCCCCCAGAGAGGCGCCTATGGGCGGGCGCAGCCTGCGGGCGCTGTGGCCGGCCGGACGTAGGGATGCTCGGCCGGGCGGCCGGGAAGCACAGCTGCAGCCCCTACGCGGCCGGGCTCCGCAGGACGGGGAAAGGCAGCTCGCCCGAGGGCTCCCTGGACTCGCACCGGCGTGCGGCTGACGGTACGGGGACGGCAGGAGGGGGACTGGGCTCTGGGGCCGGGGGCTCGGGGAAGGGTCTGCAGCGGCCCCGCTGAGGGCAGAGCGCCCGGCGTGGCCGAGGTCTGCAGCAGCCTCGTGTTCCGGGACCGGTCCCGGTAGGAAGCCGCCCGCCCCGTCCGTACCAAACCCGGCTTCCGGGCCCCGAGCGGCAGCGCCCGGCCGGGGATGCTGGGACCCAGCGCACTGGTGTCACAGCCGGGGGGTTCTTGGGGGCTGGGGGGGCGAGGACAGCCGTAGGACCCCTCCCCAGGCAGTGAGAGCCCCTGGGGGCGCAGGGCTCCCTCTGTGCCCAGCCCCGGTGTGAGAGAAATCACAAATAATTTTCTTCAGACAGGATCTTCTGTGAAGCTAGTTTATTCGCGATTGCAGCGGCAGGCGTCCTGTCAATCAGGAGCGCAGTTTAGTAAACAGATCATAACCTTTTATTCCTATTACCCGATGCCTGATCACCTCCCGTTTCCTCACTGGCTGAGTACTACAGGTTCACAAGCTGCTCGACGCTCCTCTATACCATAGATGTACAAGTTTTCTTTTTTTCAACACTTTAATTTCTCCTTTCCTATGTTTTGAGAACTTGTGATCTTTGTTTTACTGTTCTCACACTGCTGATCCTCTTTTTCTCAAGCTTCTACCTTATTTTGGAACAGTGAGGCCTTTTACTGTCCACTTACCTACTTAGCATTTCTCCTTATTATGACTATGCAACGACCTTGGAATAAAGAAAAATAATTCTCTACTGCAAAAACACAACTTCGTTTCTCACACCGGGGCGGATGGAGGGTGCCGGCGCCTGGTTCTCCCTCCCACAGTTTCACCCCCCGAAATGGGGGCTCCGTCTGACCGCCACATTTCTGCGTCTCCATCAGTGGCATCGGAGGTGGCACCTTCCCCTTCCCCGTCCCCATCCCTGGCAGGGCAAGGAACAAGGGACGTGCCAGACCTGTGGCTGGGACGGGCTCAATAAGAGGAAGGGAGGCGTGGGGCCGGATCCTGCTCTTGTTTGGCTGCGTCAGGGCCTGAGCCAGGGACCGGGGCCTCCTGCGTTGTGGGTGCTGGTGGGGACAGGGCAGCGTCACCCACGCAGTCGTTTTGTGCCCCCAGGGACAGGCCTGGAAACAACAGACCCAGGCTCCCGGGGGACAGTGGGCGGACATGGGGCGAGTGTGTGTGTGGGGGGGGGGGGGGCAAGCTGG
>NW_023312328.1:0-7398 GCF_011077185.1 Oxyura jamaicensis
CCCCCCCCCCCCCCCCCCCCCCCCCCCCCCCCCCCCCCCCAAGCTGGCTGCTGGCTTCAGAGCCGATGGTTGCTGGTGGAACACCCGTACCAGGCAGTTAACCTGCAGGGAGCTCGGGCGGTTAACCTGCAGGGAGCTCTGGGGCTGCCTGTGATGCTTGTCCCCCCCCTCCCCCCAAGGCCCATCAGTGGTGCCAGGGACTCTCGCAGCCCAGCCCCTCCAGCCCTGCCAGCACCAGCCCCCCGGCCAGCACCCTGTCCCTCCGTGCTGGTGGGGCTGGGGGAGCTGACCCGTCCCTCCCCGAGCTGGGGTCCCAGCCATGTCCCTCCCCCAGGGCTGACAAGGATTGTCTGGAGGCGCCCGGCTCCAGCCTGGGGGATCTGCCCCCTGCCAGCTCCAAGCTCAGCAGCAGCCCCAGCGCCGTGGACACCCTCAAGCGCCCCACCAGCCTCAGCCGCCATGCCAGTGACACCGGCTTCCCCTCTCTGCCAGGGGCCCCCTGGACCATGCCCAAGGGCCACAAGACCCCCACGTCCTACAGCCCCCTGGAGGGCAGGGAGGGCCCCTTCATCGACGTGGAGGACATCTCCCAGCTGCTGACGGACGTGGCACGCTTCGTGGATGCCCTGGAGAACCTGCGGAACGTGGTACTGTGAAATGGTGGGTGCCGGGGGTGGGCAGGCAGCGGGCAGCAAGGCTGGGGCACTGCAGACACCCCCACACCACCACCTCCTGCACAGCCACATGGCTCTGCATCGCCCCATCCCCCTGCCTTGGTCCAACCTGTCCCCAGACACGAATGGGGTCACTGCTTGTCCTTCCTATTGCTGACCCCAGTTGTGTTCCTCCTCTCACAGTGTGTCCGAGTTCCTCATGGGGGAGGTGGACAGCAGCAGCGTCGTCTCCATCCCACCCAGAGACCAGAAGCAGGTGGGTGGTACTGCTCCCTGTGCGTGGGTCTTGATGTGCCCGGGTCTTGGCCCCAGCTGGGGGAGCACAGCCCCTGACAGGAGGATCCAGCTCACCCCCATGTATGCACGCAGCACCATATTTCTCCAGGGACATTCCCAGCAGCTCGTGGCCTTCCTGTAGGGCTGCAGGCTGCAGACTTCAAGCAGCAAAAGAACAGCTCCAGCAGCTTAGGGTTGCTGCCTCCCCTCCATCCGTTGCCCTTCTGACTACTCCCCTTCCTCTTACATGATGAATTCCTTTTCTTTCCCAATTTCTCAAGTCTATGGAGAGCCTCTGCAGCGGGATCTCTGGAGGAGTCGTCATGCCTATGGGCATGGAGAGCTGTGACACAGGTGAGCGGGAGCGCAGTGGCAGGTTCAAGGTGGTGGGGCACCCAGCTGAGCAGAGCAGCCGGCAGGACCGGGCATCCTCCCATCGCCACCGCGGTTTTCAGTCACCCGCAGCCCCTTGGCTGCACCAAAGCAGTCAGAAGGGCAAGGCAGACACCGTGTGGGAGTCCGGCCGCATCCTACACAGGGCTGGGGCTCACATTTCTGGCAGGTGAGCCTGCGGCGGGAGAGCCCCTGTGCTCCCTGTGCCCTTCCTCCTGCTCAGGGGGACTCCACGGGCTGGCACCAGCAGGACAGACTGGAGAGGGAAGCCTTGCAAGATCCACTTCCTGAAGGACAAGGACGCATGAGCAGATCTATTTTGATCTGGGCTTTTTTCTAGTTATTTTTCTTTTCTTTTGCCATCTTGTGTTACCTGCTGGACTATATTCCGTCTTCCCATCTCTTCTTTGCCTTGCTGAGTGTGCTCCTGAGGGTGGTGTGAGCCTCTTTGGAAAAGAGGGCAGGCCACTTGGGGACTACAAGGATGCTGTGAGGTGGTGCAGGGACAAAATCAGAAAGGCCAAAGCTCATCTGGAACTCAATCTGGCCACTGCTGTTAAAGACAACAAAAAATGTTTTTATAAATACATCAATACCAAAAGGAGGACTAAGGAGAATCTCCACCCTTTACTGGATGCAGAGGGAAACTTAGTAACCAGAGATGAGGAAAAAGCTGAGGTGCTTAACGCCTTCTTTGCCTCAGTCTTTAACAGCAAAACCAGTTGTTCTCTGGACGCCCAGTACCCTGAGCTCGAGGAAGGGGATGGGGAGCAGAATGTGGCCCCCACAATCCACGAGGAAATGGTTGGCGACCTGCTACAGCATTTGGATGTACGCAAGTCGATGGGGCCAGATGGGATCCACCCGAGGGTACTGAGAGAACTGGCAGAGGATCTGGCCAAGCCGCTTTTCATCATTTATCGGCAGCCCTGGCTATGGGGGGAGGTCCCACTTGACTGGCGGCTAGCAAACGTGACACCCATCTACAAGAAGGGCTGGAGGGTAGACCCAGGGAACTATAGGCCGGTTAGTTTAACCTCAGTGCCAGGGAAGCTCATGGAGCAGATTATCTTGGGTGTCATCATGCAGCAGTTGCAGGGCAAGCAGGCGATCAGGCCTAGTCAGCATGGGTTTATGAAGGGCAGGTCCTGCTTGACGAACCTGATCTCCTTCTATGACAAAGTGTCGCGCTGGGTGGACGAGGGAAAGGCTGTGGACGTGGTCTACCTTGACTTCAGTAAGGCATTTGACACCGTCCCCCACAGCATTCTCCTCAGGAAACTGGCTGCTCATGGCTTGGACTGGCGCACACTTCGTTGGGTTAAGAGCTGGCTGGATGGCCGGGCCCAGAGAGTTGTGGTGAATGGAGTCAAATCCAGTTGGAGGCCAGTCACTAGTGGAGTCCCCCAGGGCTCGGTACTGGGACCAGTCCTCTTTAACATCTTCATCAGTGATCTGGATGAGGGGATCAAGTGCACCCTCAGTAAGTTTGCAGACGACACCAAGTTAGGTGCGTGTGTCGATCTGCTCGAGGGTAGGAAGGCTCTGCAGGAGGATCTGGATAGGCTGGACCGATGGGTCGAGGCCAACGGTATGAAGTTCAACAAGGCCAAGTGCCGGGTCCTGCACCTGGGGCACAACGACCCCAAACAGAGCTACAGGCTGGGAGATGAGTGGTTAGAAAGCTGCCTGGCAGAGAAGGACCTGGGAGTAGTGGTTGACAGTCGGCTGAATATGAGCCAGCAGTGTGCTCAGGTGGACAAGGCCAGCAGCATCCTGGCCTGTATAAGAAACAGCGTGGCCAGCAGGTCCAGGGAAGTGATTGTCCCCCTGTACTCAGCTCTGATGAGGCCGCACCTCGAGTACTGCGTTCAGTTTTGGGCCCCTCGCTACAAGGACATGGAGGTGCTTGAGCGAGTCCAGAGAAGGGCTACGAAGCTGGTGAAGGGTCTGGAGAACAAGTCTTACGAGGAGCGGCTGAGGGAGCTGGGACTGTTTAGCCTGGAGGCTCAGGGGTGACCTTATTGCACTCTACAGGTACCTGAAAGGAGGCTGTAGCAAGGTGGGGGTTGGTCTGTTCTTCCACGTGCCTGGTGACAGGACGAGGGGGAATGGGCTAAAGTTGCGCCAGGGGAGGTTTAGGTTGGATATTAGGAAGAACTTCTTTACTGAACGGGTTGTTAGTCACTGGAATAGGCTGCCCAGGGAAGTGGTTGAGTCACCATCCCTGGAGGTCTTTAAAAGACGTTTAGATGTAGAGCTTAGGGATATGGTTTAGTGGAAGATTTGTTAGCATTAGGTAGGAGGTTGGACTTGGTGATCTTGGAGGTCTCTTCCAACCTAGACTATTCTGTGATTCTGTGGCTGCGTCTGGCTCTCGGCAGCTCCTTTCCACTCCCTGACGCTGTCCCAGCTCTGAGCATGTCCCTCTGTTTTCCAGTGCTATCTGGCCTGCCACAAGAAGTGCCTGGAAACCTTGGCCATCCAGTGCAGGCACAAGAAGCTCCAAGGAAAGCTGCAACTCTTTGGGCAGGACTTCACAAAGACTTCCCAGAGCAGCTCAGATGGCATCCCCTTCATCATCAAGAAGTGCATTTCCGAGATTAAGAAGCAGGCACTGAAAACTGAGGTGACTCACCCCTCTTCCCTCTCCTTCAGCTATGCTGGCTCAGCTGCCTCCGCTTGAAGTGAACTTCTCTCTTCGTATGAAGACTTAAGGCTCAGATGTTCCAGGTTACCAGCCAGCAGGAGGCCAGAAAGTCCCATTATAAACCTGGCCCGTTATAAACTCTGCCATGGGAACCCACTTCTTGTGCTTCCCTCTCATATGGAAGGGGAACACCAGTAATGCCCGAGCTGGGACAGGCTCTCCCAGACCTCCTGAGAGGGATTTCCAACTACAAAAGCACAGGATGGGAGCAAGGAGCTCACTGTTTCATGCCAAGTTGAAGAGAAACATCTCTCCTCACTTCAGCTGCACTTTTCTGTCTTTGACAGGGCATCTACCGCGTGGGCGGCGTAAAGACCCGTGTGGAGAAGCTTTGCCAGGCATTTGAGAATGGGCAGGAGCTGGTGGAGCTGTCCCAGGCCTCCCCGCATGATATAAGCAACGTCTTGAAGCTCTACCTGAGGCAGGTGAGGTGCCCAGAGGAACTGACTCTCCAAAACCAAGCCTGGCTTCACTGAGTTGGGGTGATCATCCCATCTCTCAGTACATTGCGGAGAAATCCATTTAAGTTGCTCTGGAAGGGTGCTGAGCTGGAGGGAAGCTGCTCTGCAGCGAAGGCAATCCATCCCTGGCAGACACCTGTTTAAGCCACCCTGAAGACATCACCAGTGCTTCAAAACCACCAACTGGTTAACGTGCTGCTTTGGGTGCTTTGTGCCGAGTACAAAGCAAGGCAAGACGTTCCACCTAACCACAGCCCCGCCTGTGCTGCAGGCTATGCTGCTTGCATCTCATCTTCTCCTCCCGGGGAACAATTCAGTCTGGCCTCTCTAACAACCTCTTATCTATGGGGAAACTGCTCTGCCCTCCCCGAGCCAGAGCCAGGGCTTTTCGAGAGGGGAAGAAAAAAGAGAAATCCTGCACCTGGAGGCAGAGGCTCTCAGGCCCCATCTCCCCCTATTGTTGCAGCTGCCGGAGCCCATCGTGCCCTTCCACATGTACACCGAGCTGATGGGCCTGGCCAAGGAGAGCCTGCAGGGCAGCAGCGACAAGGGGGGGGCGAGCGAGCTGGTGGACAGAGGAGCCGACATGGACAAGGTGGTGGTGGCCGTGGTGCTGAAGCTGAAGGAGCTGCTGAAGGAGCTTCCCTGGGAGAACATGGCCACGCTCCAGTACCTCCTGCAGCACCTAAGGAGGTGAGAAGGGCCGGGCCAGGGCCAGGCACCCCCCTTTTATCCCCAGGGTGGGAACGGGAAGGAAAAGGAAGGACATGCCTGGCTCGCTCTCACGAGCTCCTCTCCCTCCTCCCAGGATCATGGAGGTGGAACAGGACAACAAGATGTCCTCGAGCAACCTGGGCATCATCTTTGGGCCAACACTGATGCGCCCGAGGCCCATGATGCCACCACTTCCTTGTCCTCGCTGGCTGACTACCCCCACCAAGCTCACATCGTTGAGGTGCTCATCATCTTCTATTCGACCATCTTCAAGAGCAAGGAGGCCCCGCTGCTAGCCGACTCCAGCAAGTACGCCGCAGACACCATGGAGGAGATGGCCAGCAGCCCCAACCCGGTACGAGTCCAGGGGAAGGGAGCACATGTAGGGGGCCTACGGAGGCAGCCTGCTTGTGCTCACAACCCGACCGCTTTCTGAGGACTTGCCCACACAGGGAAGGAGACCTGAATACCTTATTGACGCCTTCCAATGAGAAGCTTTTGCTGCTGCTAGATTGCTCCCTTTTGGAAGCTGTCCCTCTGCAGCTCAAAGCAGCCGCTAGGCTTTTAATTCACCAGCTAAATCACAGCAGCTCCTCCCTGTAGGCAGAGAGAAAATGAAAGCAACTGAGGAGGGGCGGGAGGACATAGCTGAAGATCGGGGAAGCCAAGATCGCCCAGCCTCATGCCCAAAGCCCAGCAGGGCGCGAGGGGAAGGAAAGGGAGCCCAGGCAAGTGCACATCTCGTGCCTGGGGAGGAAGCTTCCCCCTGCCCGGCTCCAGACCATGCATCGGGGGTTGAGGCAGGGTGAGACCCTCCTGCAGCTCTGCCACCAGACGGGCACAGCGCTGCTCGTGCTCTGCCGTGTGTCAGTGACCTTCACCCTCCCTGCTGGGGCACACCACGGTGTAGGGCTGGCCAACACAGTTGGCTCTGTCATGAAACTCACCATGCTTTGTCATGTCATGTCCCTGCATGTATCCCCACTCCACTTGCGAGTTTCTGTCCCTAAAGAGCTGTCTGAGTCAGGCAGGGGGTGGGAGGATGGAGCCTACCTGCCTTTACATGAGGACAAGAAGTTATTTTGGTGAGATCTCTGGAAAAAGTTGAAGGCCTCATTCTCCTCCTCGTACCCTCACCACTGTCCCTCTCCCCCAGGATGACACAGGCTCGCAGCCCGCAGCTCCGCACGGCACCGTGCCCCACCTAGTGCTGCCTGTGGAGAAGGAGAGCTTGGATCACAGGCTGCAAAGGCCCGCAGCCGCCATGGGACTGGCTCAGGGGACTGACTAATTAGAACAGCATCTCCGCACAGCAGGGAAAAGGCACACGAAACCAAAGTTAAATTTTACAGCTAAAAGGTTTGTAACTGAGCCAAAGAAGAGCTAGAGCTGTTTGTGAGACGATCTGCTGCATAGCTGTTCAACAAGATGGCTGGATTTTTCCAGCAGGTCATTTTCATGGTAGCAAGGGAAATTTCTCGCTATCGGAACTGCTACTGCGGGCGGTACCACGTGTGCATGCGAGGATGGATGACGGGTGAGGGTGAGTGAGGGAAGGGACAAAAGCTATGCTTGAGCTTCAGACGGTAACAGGCACCCTGCTGTTTGTATATAAATTTAGCGTGAGAAAAGTGTTTGTTGTGACGTTCCTATACTGCTGTGTGTTTTGTGCTTTTGTGTTTTGTTGTGTTCAGGTTGACCTGCTTCCAGAAAGAATAAAATTCATGTGTTTCAACCCGTGTCTGTCCTGGAGATCAAAGTCTTCCAGGTTCATATGCCCACGTCTGCAGGGACCTAAGCACTGTAATGAAGTACTAAAAGTAGTTCCAGCAAGTCAAATGAAGTTTAAAAACCCTCCGGAGACCTGGAACAAATTAAAAATCAAAGCAACTGGGGTGGGGATAAGCAACTCTCCTTTGCACTATTTGAATACCACAGTCTCGAGACACAGGTCAGAGGCTAGAACAGATCACAACAAGGTAAGTCTGAAGCACCGCTGGGCTGCAGCTTGTTCATCAGCCTGGAGGGAGAGGCGGTGAGCTGGGGGGGCTTGGGGACCCCTCCACTCCTCCCTCCCTGCAGCCCAGGCACTGACACCACATGGGGCTCCCTGTGTCTGTTCTCCCCCCCAGCAGAGGAATGCCGCAGCCCCGCGGTGCCGGGGAGCCCC
>NW_023312329.1:0-7401 GCF_011077185.1 Oxyura jamaicensis
CCCCCCCCCCCCCCCCCCCCCCCCCCCCCCCCCCCCCCCCAAGCTGGCTGCTGGCTTCAGAGCCGATGGTTGCTGGTGGAACACCCGTACCAGGCAGTTAACCTGCAGGGAGCTCGGGCGGTTAACCTGCAGGGAGCTCTGGGGCTGCCTGTGATGCTTGTCCCCCCCCTCCCCCCAAGGCCCATCAGTGGTGCCAGGGACTCTCGCAGCCCAGCCCCTCCAGCCCTGCCAGCACCAGCCCCCCGGCCAGCACCCTGTCCCTCCGTGCTGGTGGGGCTGGGGGAGCTGACCCGTCCCTCCCCGAGCTGGGGTCCCAGCCATGTCCCTCCCCCAGGGCTGACAAGGATTGTCTGGAGGCGCCCGGCTCCAGCCTGGGGGATCTGCCCCCTGCCAGCTCCAAGCTCAGCAGCAGCCCCAGCGCCGTGGACACCCTCAAGCGCCCCACCAGCCTCAGCCGCCATGCCAGTGACACCGGCTTCCCCTCTCTGCCAGGGGCCCCCTGGACCATGCCCAAGGGCCACAAGACCCCCACGTCCTACAGCCCCCTGGAGGGCAGGGAGGGCCCCTTCATCGACGTGGAGGACATCTCCCAGCTGCTGACGGACGTGGCACGCTTCGTGGATGCCCTGGAGAACCTGCGGAACGTGGTACTGTGAAATGGTGGGTGCCGGGGGTGGGCAGGCAGCGGGCAGCAAGGCTGGGGCACTGCAGACACCCCCACACCACCACCTCCTGCACAGCCACATGGCTCTGCATCGCCCCATCCCCCTGCCTTGGTCCAACCTGTCCCCAGACACGAATGGGGTCACTGCTTGTCCTTCCTATTGCTGACCCCAGTTGTGTTCCTCCTCTCACAGTGTGTCCGAGTTCCTCATGGGGGAGGTGGACAGCAGCAGCGTCGTCTCCATCCCACCCAGAGACCAGAAGCAGGTGGGTGGTACTGCTCCCTGTGCGTGGGTCTTGATGTGCCCGGGTCTTGGCCCCAGCTGGGGGAGCACAGCCCCTGACAGGAGGATCCAGCTCACCCCCATGTATGCACGCAGCACCATATTTCTCCAGGGACATTCCCAGCAGCTCGTGGCCTTCCTGTAGGGCTGCAGGCTGCAGACTTCAAGCAGCAAAAGAACAGCTCCAGCAGCTTAGGGTTGCTGCCTCCCCTCCATCCGTTGCCCTTCTGACTACTCCCCTTCCTCTTACATGATGAATTCCTTTTCTTTCCCAATTTCTCAAGTCTATGGAGAGCCTCTGCAGCGGGATCTCTGGAGGAGTCGTCATGCCTATGGGCATGGAGAGCTGTGACACAGGTGAGCGGGAGCGCAGTGGCAGGTTCAAGGTGGTGGGGCACCCAGCTGAGCAGAGCAGCCGGCAGGACCGGGCATCCTCCCATCGCCACCGCGGTTTTCAGTCACCCGCAGCCCCTTGGCTGCACCAAAGCAGTCAGAAGGGCAAGGCAGACACCGTGTGGGAGTCCGGCCGCATCCTACACAGGGCTGGGGCTCACATTTCTGGCAGGTGAGCCTGCGGCGGGAGAGCCCCTGTGCTCCCTGTGCCCTTCCTCCTGCTCAGGGGGACTCCACGGGCTGGCACCAGCAGGACAGACTGGAGAGGGAAGCCTTGCAAGATCCACTTCCTGAAGGACAAGGACGCATGAGCAGATCTATTTTGATCTGGGCTTTTTTCTAGTTATTTTTCTTTTCTTTTGCCATCTTGTGTTACCTGCTGGACTATATTCCGTCTTCCCATCTCTTCTTTGCCTTGCTGAGTGTGCTCCTGAGGGTGGTGTGAGCCTCTTTGGAAAAGAGGGCAGGCCACTTGGGGACTACAAGGATGCTGTGAGGTGGTGCAGGGACAAAATCAGAAAGGCCAAAGCTCATCTGGAACTCAATCTGGCCACTGCTGTTAAAGACAACAAAAAATGTTTTTATAAATACATCAATACCAAAAGGAGGACTAAGGAGAATCTCCACCCTTTACTGGATGCAGAGGGAAACTTAGTAACCAGAGATGAGGAAAAAGCTGAGGTGCTTAACGCCTTCTTTGCCTCAGTCTTTAACAGCAAAACCAGTTGTTCTCTGGACGCCCAGTACCCTGAGCTCGAGGAAGGGGATGGGGAGCAGAATGTGGCCCCCACAATCCACGAGGAAATGGTTGGCGACCTGCTACAGCATTTGGATGTACGCAAGTCGATGGGGCCAGATGGGATCCACCCGAGGGTACTGAGAGAACTGGCAGAGGATCTGGCCAAGCCGCTTTTCATCATTTATCGGCAGCCCTGGCTATGGGGGGAGGTCCCACTTGACTGGCGGCTAGCAAACGTGACACCCATCTACAAGAAGGGCTGGAGGGTAGACCCAGGGAACTATAGGCCGGTTAGTTTAACCTCAGTGCCAGGGAAGCTCATGGAGCAGATTATCTTGGGTGTCATCATGCAGCAGTTGCAGGGCAAGCAGGCGATCAGGCCTAGTCAGCATGGGTTTATGAAGGGCAGGTCCTGCTTGACGAACCTGATCTCCTTCTATGACAAAGTGTCGCGCTGGGTGGACGAGGGAAAGGCTGTGGACGTGGTCTACCTTGACTTCAGTAAGGCATTTGACACCGTCCCCCACAGCATTCTCCTCAGGAAACTGGCTGCTCATGGCTTGGACTGGCGCACACTTCGTTGGGTTAAGAGCTGGCTGGATGGCCGGGCCCAGAGAGTTGTGGTGAATGGAGTCAAATCCAGTTGGAGGCCAGTCACTAGTGGAGTCCCCCAGGGCTCGGTACTGGGACCAGTCCTCTTTAACATCTTCATCAGTGATCTGGATGAGGGGATCAAGTGCACCCTCAGTAAGTTTGCAGACGACACCAAGTTAGGTGCGTGTGTCGATCTGCTCGAGGGTAGGAAGGCTCTGCAGGAGGATCTGGATAGGCTGGACCGATGGGTCGAGGCCAACGGTATGAAGTTCAACAAGGCCAAGTGCCGGGTCCTGCACCTGGGGCACAACGACCCCAAACAGAGCTACAGGCTGGGAGATGAGTGGTTAGAAAGCTGCCTGGCAGAGAAGGACCTGGGAGTAGTGGTTGACAGTCGGCTGAATATGAGCCAGCAGTGTGCTCAGGTGGACAAGGCCAGCAGCATCCTGGCCTGTATAAGAAACAGCGTGGCCAGCAGGTCCAGGGAAGTGATTGTCCCCCTGTACTCAGCTCTGATGAGGCCGCACCTCGAGTACTGCGTTCAGTTTTGGGCCCCTCGCTACAAGGACATGGAGGTGCTTGAGCGAGTCCAGAGAAGGGCTACGAAGCTGGTGAAGGGTCTGGAGAACAAGTCTTACGAGGAGCGGCTGAGGGAGCTGGGACTGTTTAGCCTGGAGGCTCAGGGGTGACCTTATTGCACTCTACAGGTACCTGAAAGGAGGCTGTAGCAAGGTGGGGGTTGGTCTGTTCTTCCACGTGCCTGGTGACAGGACGAGGGGGAATGGGCTAAAGTTGCGCCAGGGGAGGTTTAGGTTGGATATTAGGAAGAACTTCTTTACTGAACGGGTTGTTAGTCACTGGAATAGGCTGCCCAGGGAAGTGGTTGAGTCACCATCCCTGGAGGTCTTTAAAAGACGTTTAGATGTAGAGCTTAGGGATATGGTTTAGTGGAAGATTTGTTAGCATTAGGTAGGAGGTTGGACTTGGTGATCTTGGAGGTCTCTTCCAACCTAGACTATTCTGTGATTCTGTGGCTGCGTCTGGCTCTCGGCAGCTCCTTTCCACTCCCTGACGCTGTCCCAGCTCTGAGCATGTCCCTCTGTTTTCCAGTGCTATCTGGCCTGCCACAAGAAGTGCCTGGAAACCTTGGCCATCCAGTGCAGGCACAAGAAGCTCCAAGGAAAGCTGCAACTCTTTGGGCAGGACTTCACAAAGACTTCCCAGAGCAGCTCAGATGGCATCCCCTTCATCATCAAGAAGTGCATTTCCGAGATTAAGAAGCAGGCACTGAAAACTGAGGTGACTCACCCCTCTTCCCTCTCCTTCAGCTATGCTGGCTCAGCTGCCTCCGCTTGAAGTGAACTTCTCTCTTCGTATGAAGACTTAAGGCTCAGATGTTCCAGGTTACCAGCCAGCAGGAGGCCAGAAAGTCCCATTATAAACCTGGCCCGTTATAAACTCTGCCATGGGAACCCACTTCTTGTGCTTCCCTCTCATATGGAAGGGGAACACCAGTAATGCCCGAGCTGGGACAGGCTCTCCCAGACCTCCTGAGAGGGATTTCCAACTACAAAAGCACAGGATGGGAGCAAGGAGCTCACTGTTTCATGCCAAGTTGAAGAGAAACATCTCTCCTCACTTCAGCTGCACTTTTCTGTCTTTGACAGGGCATCTACCGCGTGGGCGGCGTAAAGACCCGTGTGGAGAAGCTTTGCCAGGCATTTGAGAATGGGCAGGAGCTGGTGGAGCTGTCCCAGGCCTCCCCGCATGATATAAGCAACGTCTTGAAGCTCTACCTGAGGCAGGTGAGGTGCCCAGAGGAACTGACTCTCCAAAACCAAGCCTGGCTTCACTGAGTTGGGGTGATCATCCCATCTCTCAGTACATTGCGGAGAAATCCATTTAAGTTGCTCTGGAAGGGTGCTGAGCTGGAGGGAAGCTGCTCTGCAGCGAAGGCAATCCATCCCTGGCAGACACCTGTTTAAGCCACCCTGAAGACATCACCAGTGCTTCAAAACCACCAACTGGTTAACGTGCTGCTTTGGGTGCTTTGTGCCGAGTACAAAGCAAGGCAAGACGTTCCACCTAACCACAGCCCCGCCTGTGCTGCAGGCTATGCTGCTTGCATCTCATCTTCTCCTCCCGGGGAACAATTCAGTCTGGCCTCTCTAACAACCTCTTATCTATGGGGAAACTGCTCTGCCCTCCCCGAGCCAGAGCCAGGGCTTTTCGAGAGGGGAAGAAAAAAGAGAAATCCTGCACCTGGAGGCAGAGGCTCTCAGGCCCCATCTCCCCCTATTGTTGCAGCTGCCGGAGCCCATCGTGCCCTTCCACATGTACACCGAGCTGATGGGCCTGGCCAAGGAGAGCCTGCAGGGCAGCAGCGACAAGGGGGGGGGCGAGCGAGCTGGTGGACAGAGGAGCCGACATGGACAAGGTGGTGGTGGCCGTGGTGCTGAAGCTGAAGGAGCTGCTGAAGGAGCTTCCCTGGGAGAACATGGCCACGCTCCAGTACCTCCTGCAGCACCTAAGGAGGTGAGAAGGGCCGGGCCAGGGCCAGGCACCCCCCTTTTATCCCCAGGGTGGGAACGGGAAGGAAAAGGAAGGACATGCCTGGCTCGCTCTCACGAGCTCCTCTCCCTCCTCCCAGGATCATGGAGGTGGAACAGGACAACAAGATGTCCTCGAGCAACCTGGGCATCATCTTTGGGCCAACACTGATGCGCCCGAGGCCCATGATGCCACCACTTCCTTGTCCTCGCTGGCTGACTACCCCCACCAAGCTCACATCGTTGAGGTGCTCATCATCTTCTATTCGACCATCTTCAAGAGCAAGGAGGCCCCGCTGCTAGCCGACTCCAGCAAGTACGCCGCAGACACCATGGAGGAGATGGCCAGCAGCCCCAACCCGGTACGAGTCCAGGGGAAGGGAGCACATGTAGGGGGCCTACGGAGGCAGCCTGCTTGTGCTCACAACCCGACCGCTTTCTGAGGACTTGCCCACACAGGGAAGGAGACCTGAATACCTTATTGACGCCTTCCAATGAGAAGCTTTTGCTGCTGCTAGATTGCTCCCTTTTGGAAGCTGTCCCTCTGCAGCTCAAAGCAGCCGCTAGGCTTTTAATTCACCAGCTAAATCACAGCAGCTCCTCCCTGTAGGCAGAGAGAAAATGAAAGCAACTGAGGAGGGGCGGGAGGACATAGCTGAAGATCGGGGAAGCCAAGATCGCCCAGCCTCATGCCCAAAGCCCAGCAGGGCGCGAGGGGAAGGAAAGGGAGCCCAGGCAAGTGCACATCTCGTGCCTGGGGAGGAAGCTTCCCCCTGCCCGGCTCCAGACCATGCATCGGGGGTTGAGGCAGGGTGAGACCCTCCTGCAGCTCTGCCACCAGACGGGCACAGCGCTGCTCGTGCTCTGCCGTGTGTCAGTGACCTTCACCCTCCCTGCTGGGGCACACCACGGTGTAGGGCTGGCCAACACAGTTGGCTCTGTCATGAAACTCACCATGCTTTGTCATGTCATGTCCCTGCATGTATCCCCACTCCACTTGCGAGTTTCTGTCCCTAAAGAGCTGTCTGAGTCAGGCAGGGGGTGGGAGGATGGAGCCTACCTGCCTTTACATGAGGACAAGAAGTTATTTTGGTGAGATCTCTGGAAAAAGTTGAAGGCCTCATTCTCCTCCTCGTACCCTCACCACTGTCCCTCTCCCCCAGGATGACACAGGCTCGCAGCCCGCAGCTCCGCACGGCACCGTGCCCCACCTAGTGCTGCCTGTGGAGAAGGAGAGCTTGGATCACAGGCTGCAAAGGCCCGCAGCCGCCATGGGACTGGCTCAGGGGACTGACTAATTAGAACAGCATCTCCGCACAGCAGGGAAAAGGCACACGAAACCAAAGTTAAATTTTACAGCTAAAAGGTTTGTAACTGAGCCAAAGAAGAGCTAGAGCTGTTTGTGAGACGATCTGCTGCATAGCTGTTCAACAAGATGGCTGGATTTTTCCAGCAGGTCATTTTCATGGTAGCAAGGGAAATTTCTCGCTATCGGAACTGCTACTGCGGGCGGTACCACGTGTGCATGCGAGGATGGATGACGGGTGAGGGTGAGTGAGGGAAGGGACAAAAGCTATGCTTGAGCTTCAGACGGTAACAGGCACCCTGCTGTTTGTATATAAATTTAGCGTGAGAAAAGTGTTTGTTGTGACGTTCCTATACTGCTGTGTGTTTTGTGCTTTTGTGTTTTGTTGTGTTCAGGTTGACCTGCTTCCAGAAAGAATAAAATTCATGTGTTTCAACCCGTGTCTGTCCTGGAGATCAAAGTCTTCCAGGTTCATATGCCCACGTCTGCAGGGACCTAAGCACTGTAATGAAGTACTAAAAGTAGTTCCAGCAAGTCAAATGAAGTTTAAAAACCCTCCGGAGACCTGGAACAAATTAAAAATCAAAGCAACTGGGGTGGGGATAAGCAACTCTCCTTTGCACTATTTGAATACCACAGTCTCGAGACACAGGTCAGAGGCTAGAACAGATCACAACAAGGTAAGTCTGAAGCACCGCTGGGCTGCAGCTTGTTCATCAGCCTGGAGGGAGAGGCGGTGAGCTGGGGGGGGCTTGGGGACCCCTCCACTCCTCCCTCCCTGCAGCCCAGGCACTGACACCACATGGGGCTCCCTGTGTCTGTTCTCCCCCCCCAGCAGAGGAATGCCGCAGCCCCGCGGTGCCGGGGAGCCCC
>NW_023312330.1:0-2668 GCF_011077185.1 Oxyura jamaicensis
ACAGCCTAAGGGATTTCTGATCTCACACAGACTCAAAAAAAAAAAAAGGCAAAAAGATAAAGAGAGAGGAAAGGAACAGCCACAGCCATGAAGCCATGAACTTGCTGCAGTGTGAACAAGACGCAGGCCAGCACAGACGGGGAATAATGTCCAGGAGATGCTCACAGCTGGAGGGAGGCTGGCACCTCCTGCAGAACTCTACGAGGGAGCTGAAGATACAGCAGAGAACCCTTCAGGGACCAAGAAATGTGGGATTTGCCTGGAAGTGGTCAATAGCTGGCGACTTCTCCTGGAATTTAGAGCAGAAACCGAAGTTGTGGAGAGCTTGTCCGCCTGAGTCAGGATAGGAGCGCGCCCAGCACCCAGGTGCAGCCCAGCACACAGCAGTGCATTAAACTGCTCCGTACCCAAACTGCCTCGAGTCGCTGTGCCTTCCAAGCCCATCGAGAGCTTGGTTTGCTCTGGGCAAAAGCCGCAGACCAAAACTAAATGAGAAGCAAGCACCAGAGTACCAACAGGGGGATTATCTCCACAAATTATCTCCAGCCTGGTGTGCCCTAAGGAGGGTGTCTCCATGCACTAACCATGGCCATCGCCAAAGCAGCACTGAGCCCCAGACCACCCCACGGGGGGGTCAGGGGCAATGCCTCTGCTCCCAGCCCCCGGGCAGAGCTGGCTTTTAAGGCGTGATTTGTTATTCCACCACGGTCGTTTTCTATATTAATTTTACCCGACATCAAAAGCCCTTTCATATGTTAAACTCTAATTCATATGCTAATACCTAATTTATGGCAAGGTAATTATTTTTTGTTGAATTTATTATTCGGCCTTCACCAGGGAAGACGGTGGCAGGCAGCGGTGGGTTTGGGTACTCCGCGGTGTGGATGAGTGGGACAGAGCTGGCTGATGCCTCTGGAACCTTGTGCATAAACAGGACAAAAACCTGCCCTGTTCTGTCATGGACATCCCATTCCCACCCGTCTCTCAGCCTCATCTCCCCATAGAGCTGCTCCTGCCCATGGCAGCCAGTGGGTGCTCCCAGGCAGGGGTGCCCAGCAGCACTTGTGCTCATCCCCAACCCGCACCCGTGGGTGCCCTCAGCCAGGAGCACCTGGATGGGGACAGGCCGTGGGGTATTTGCATGGGAAGAATTGGGAAAGCACGTGCACCATCTTGGGAAGGTCTGCTTGGGAGGTCTGAAATGGCACCACAGACAAAACCCCAAGAGGCACGCACCAGCACTCACAGCCACCGGAGTTCTGCCCCATGAACCACAGACCTGTGCCCACTTCTCATCCTGGGGAGGCCCACAGGGACTGGGCACAGTGGGGAGAGGCTGCGGAGGGCACCAAGCTGACCGAGGGGCTGGAGCACTCCTCCGAGGGGAGGCAGGGAGAGCTGGGACAGCTCAGCCTGAGAGGAGACCTGGGGGGGGGGGGTTAAATGTCCCTAAAGACCCACAGGGAGGCAAGAGGACGGAGCCAAGGTCTGTCCAGTGGCTCCCAGTGCCAAGACAAGGGGCAAGGGGCACAGATGGGAAAACCAGAAGTTCACATACACACCAGGAGCAGCTTAATCCTCTCCCCTGTCCCAAGAAGAGCACCAGTCGGCACAGCAGCAAGGGCACCCCCATGCCTGCCCAAGCTCCAGGCCATGGAGGACAGCTCCCTTCGTGGCTTCTGTCACCCTCCTGCTTGCTGTGGTACCACCGCGCCGTGCGGGGAGCATATGCTGAAGGTAAAGACACGATAGCAGTTTATCCTCCGCCAATTTTTTTTTTTTTTTTTTTTAACAGTCTATTTTCTGCTTGAGGAAGCAGGTGCATTTCCTATCTTCGCAGTATCAACAGCCAACAGTCTGGTGGAGGTGCGATGGCTCCAGGACAGTGATGCCGCCTGGAATTTCACATCCCTGACACATCTGATAATTATGCCAAACGAGCTCACCTCAGCCCCAGCCTTCTGAGCCACGTGCATTAAATTAAGTGGGAGCTGTTAGCGGGGCAGCGGCACCGAGCCACCATGCAGTGGGATGGGGACGGGGCTGGCGGGGTCCCCACTGTCCTGCCACCATCCTGCCCGCACCCAGCCACTGCCGGACAGGTGACAGCCACCTGAAAGAGCCAGGATCAGCCCCTTCCCTTCCTTCCCACCACCAAACCCTCACCTTGCATCTCCAAGCTAGGCTACGCCACCACGCTCACCTTCCCCAGGACCCAGGCAGCGCCTTCTGCCCCCTCCCCAGCTCTCTTTTCAATTAACCCTTTTTCCCAAATCCTGCGCTTAACGCCCCAGCCCATCCCGGGGATTTTGTGCACACATATTATTGGTTCTCCATCTTATATTTTTAGCATTAAAAGCTGCCATTTGTTCCAACGATCTGAACAAACTCCAGTAGGCAAGATGAAGCTGTAACTCCCTCAAGCTAAACTCCAAATTCATTTCATAATCCTTAGATAAAAGCTTAGAAGGCAGAATATTCATTACCAACCCGGGCTCCGCGAGCAGCCGGGGTAGTAATGGAACGGAGCAGATTTGACACAGGGGATGTTGCTACAGAAATTAGCCTGTCATAAGATTACAGGGACTAAGTGTTATTGGGTGATAAGGTGTGATGTATTAATATTAAATTATCTCACCAAAAAAAAAAAAAAAAAAAAAAAAAAAAG
>NW_023312331.1:0-2668 GCF_011077185.1 Oxyura jamaicensis
ACAGCCTAAGGGATTTCTGATCTCACACAGACTCAAAAAAAAAAAAAAGGCAAAAAGATAAAGAGAGAGGAAAGGAACAGCCACAGCCATGAAGCCATGAACTTGCTGCAGTGTGAACAAGACGCAGGCCAGCACAGACGGGGAATAATGTCCAGGAGATGCTCACAGCTGGAGGGAGGCTGGCACCTCCTGCAGAACTCTACGAGGGAGCTGAAGATACAGCAGAGAACCCTTCAGGGACCAAGAAATGTGGGATTTGCCTGGAAGTGGTCAATAGCTGGCGACTTCTCCTGGAATTTAGAGCAGAAACCGAAGTTGTGGAGAGCTTGTCCGCCTGAGTCAGGATAGGAGCGCGCCCAGCACCCAGGTGCAGCCCAGCACACAGCAGTGCATTAAACTGCTCCGTACCCAAACTGCCTCGAGTCGCTGTGCCTTCCAAGCCCATCGAGAGCTTGGTTTGCTCTGGGCAAAAGCCGCAGACCAAAACTAAATGAGAAGCAAGCACCAGAGTACCAACAGGGGGATTATCTCCACAAATTATCTCCAGCCTGGTGTGCCCTAAGGAGGGTGTCTCCATGCACTAACCATGGCCATCGCCAAAGCAGCACTGAGCCCCAGACCACCCCACGGGGGGGTCAGGGGCAATGCCTCTGCTCCCAGCCCCCGGGCAGAGCTGGCTTTTAAGGCGTGATTTGTTATTCCACCACGGTCGTTTTCTATATTAATTTTACCCGACATCAAAAGCCCTTTCATATGTTAAACTCTAATTCATATGCTAATACCTAATTTATGGCAAGGTAATTATTTTTTGTTGAATTTATTATTCGGCCTTCACCAGGGAAGACGGTGGCAGGCAGCGGTGGGTTTGGGTACTCCGCGGTGTGGATGAGTGGGACAGAGCTGGCTGATGCCTCTGGAACCTTGTGCATAAACAGGACAAAAACCTGCCCTGTTCTGTCATGGACATCCCATTCCCACCCGTCTCTCAGCCTCATCTCCCCATAGAGCTGCTCCTGCCCATGGCAGCCAGTGGGTGCTCCCAGGCAGGGGTGCCCAGCAGCACTTGTGCTCATCCCCAACCCGCACCCGTGGGTGCCCTCAGCCAGGAGCACCTGGATGGGGACAGGCCGTGGGGTATTTGCATGGGAAGAATTGGGAAAGCACGTGCACCATCTTGGGAAGGTCTGCTTGGGAGGTCTGAAATGGCACCACAGACAAAACCCCAAGAGGCACGCACCAGCACTCACAGCCACCGGAGTTCTGCCCCATGAACCACAGACCTGTGCCCACTTCTCATCCTGGGGAGGCCCACAGGGACTGGGCACAGTGGGGAGAGGCTGCGGAGGGCACCAAGCTGACCGAGGGGCTGGAGCACTCCTCCGAGGGGAGGCAGGGAGAGCTGGGACAGCTCAGCCTGAGAGGAGACCTGGGGGGGGGGGTTAAATGTCCCTAAAGACCCACAGGGAGGCAAGAGGACGGAGCCAAGGTCTGTCCAGTGGCTCCCAGTGCCAAGACAAGGGGCAAGGGGCACAGATGGGAAAACCAGAAGTTCACATACACACCAGGAGCAGCTTAATCCTCTCCCCTGTCCCAAGAAGAGCACCAGTCGGCACAGCAGCAAGGGCACCCCCATGCCTGCCCAAGCTCCAGGCCATGGAGGACAGCTCCCTTCGTGGCTTCTGTCACCCTCCTGCTTGCTGTGGTACCACCGCGCCGTGCGGGGAGCATATGCTGAAGGTAAAGACACGATAGCAGTTTATCCTCCGCCAATTTTTTTTTTTTTTTTTTTTAACAGTCTATTTTCTGCTTGAGGAAGCAGGTGCATTTCCTATCTTCGCAGTATCAACAGCCAACAGTCTGGTGGAGGTGCGATGGCTCCAGGACAGTGATGCCGCCTGGAATTTCACATCCCTGACACATCTGATAATTATGCCAAACGAGCTCACCTCAGCCCCAGCCTTCTGAGCCACGTGCATTAAATTAAGTGGGAGCTGTTAGCGGGGCAGCGGCACCGAGCCACCATGCAGTGGGATGGGGACGGGGCTGGCGGGGTCCCCACTGTCCTGCCACCATCCTGCCCGCACCCAGCCACTGCCGGACAGGTGACAGCCACCTGAAAGAGCCAGGATCAGCCCCTTCCCTTCCTTCCCACCACCAAACCCTCACCTTGCATCTCCAAGCTAGGCTACGCCACCACGCTCACCTTCCCCAGGACCCAGGCAGCGCCTTCTGCCCCCTCCCCAGCTCTCTTTTCAATTAACCCTTTTTCCCAAATCCTGCGCTTAACGCCCCAGCCCATCCCGGGGATTTTGTGCACACATATTATTGGTTCTCCATCTTATATTTTTAGCATTAAAAGCTGCCATTTGTTCCAACGATCTGAACAAACTCCAGTAGGCAAGATGAAGCTGTAACTCCCTCAAGCTAAACTCCAAATTCATTTCATAATCCTTAGATAAAAGCTTAGAAGGCAGAATATTCATTACCAACCCGGGCTCCGCGAGCAGCCGGGGTAGTAATGGAACGGAGCAGATTTGACACAGGGGATGTTGCTACAGAAATTAGCCTGTCATAAGATTACAGGGACTAAGTGTTATTGGGTGATAAGGTGTGATGTATTAATATTAAATTATCTCACCAAAAAAAAAAAAAAAAAAAAAAAAAAAAG
>NW_023312332.1:0-48376 GCF_011077185.1 Oxyura jamaicensis
GGGGGGGGCCGGGGGGTGTGCAAGCGGCGTCCCCAGCCCGGCAGGAGGAGCAGGTGCATTGCACGCGTGCACTGCAAGCAGCTGCGCGCCGCACGGGGACATTGTGCACACACGCAGGCGCTGCGCGCTCCTGTGCATTGCACGCGGGCGTTGCACAAACACACGCACTGCACATGCCCGGGCGCTGCACGCAGACGTATGCACTGCACAGCCCTGCACAGCGCACACGCACGCTGCTCACGGGCACCGCACCCCCGTGCACCGCACAGGCACAGCCTGCAACACCCCCGTGCATCGCACAGGCACATCCCCATGCACTGCACGCCCCTGTGCCCTGCACATCCCTGCGCACCGCGCAGCCCCGTGCGCTGCACACTGCACACGCGCATCCCCGTGCATCGCCCGCTGCGGTGCATTGCACATCCCGGTGCGTTTCCCACCCCTCTGCACTGCATACGGACGCCCTGGTGCACCGCACCTCCCGGCGCACTGCCCATCCTTGTGCATCGCACGCCCCCCTTCGCCGCTCGCCCCCATTCACTGCGCGCCCCCATTCGTTGCACACGCACATCCCGGTGCCTTGCACATCCCCGTCCGCGGCGCATCCCGCACCCCCCCCCCCGCGCACCGCACCCCCTCCCCGCTCTCACCTCCACCTCCTGCGCTCCCGGCCGAGGCGGCCCGGCGGCAGCGGTTATGCAGAGGGGGAGAGGCCGGAGGCTGGGGGTGAGCCGGGCGCCCCGCAGCCCCCCGCCGCCCCCCCGGCCCCGCGCGGCTCACTCACGTCTCGGAAGCGGTTCCAGTGCCGGATGCGGCCGCCGTACTGCGCGATGGAGGACAGCCACTGCTCGTCCTCCAGGAAGTTCCCGGCCGGCCCGCTGCCCGTGCCGGTGCCGGTGGCGGTGGCGGTGGCGGTGGCGGTGCCGGTGGCGGTGCCGGGCAGCAGCAGCAGCAGCAGCGCCAGCAGCCCCCGCAGCGCGCCGCAGCCCCGCATCCTGCCGCAGCGCCGCCGGGAGCCGAGCGGGGCCGAGCGGGGCCGAGCGGAGCCGAAGGGAGGCGAGGGGCGGCGAGCGGAGCCGAGCGGAGCCGAGCGGGGCCGGGCGGGGCCGGGCGGGGGGCGAGGGGCGGCGCCTGCACCTGCGCGGCGGGAGGGGGCCGCGGCCTGGGGCCGGCCTCGGGCGCCCGACACCAAGCGGCAGCGCTCAGAAAACGGGCCCCGAACCCCAAGTTCCCAACACACCAGAGCCCCCAGACGCCAGACCCCGACACATCAAACCCAAACGCACCGGACCCCAACGCACCCGCCCTCAAGACCCCCAGACAGCAGACCCCCTCGCAGCAGACCTCAGCACACCAAAGCCAAACAGACCAAACCCAAACTCACCAGACCTCAATGCACCAGACCCCAGCACACCACACCCCAAGCCCACAGGACACCATACCCCAGGACACCTGCCTTCAGAACCCAAACCCCAGCCCTCAGACCCCAAGACACCAGACCCCAAGTCCCCAACACACCAGACCCCAAACCCCAGTTCCCAAAGATGCCAGACCCCAAGACACCAGACCTCAGGTCCCCAGCGCACCAAACCCAAACACGCCAGGCCCCAACCCCGCAGCCCTCAGACCCCGCGACGCGCCCTCGCGAGTACGCACAATAGCCCTGAGGCTCAGTCACGTCGTGACAGGAATGGTTTTAAAATGAAAGAGGATGGACTGAGCCGAGACATCGTGACAGGAACGGTCTCAAAGTAAAAGAGGGTAGATGGAGACTGGGCACGAGGAAGACATTCTTCACTCGGAGGGCGGTGAGGCCCTGGCACAGGCTGCCCGCAGAGGCCGTGGATGCCCCATCCCTGCAGGTGCTCAAGGCCAGGCTGGATGGGGCCCTGAGCAGCCTGACCTAGTGGTGGCATCCCTGCCCATGGCAGGGGGTTGGAAACGGATGATCTTTGAGATGCCACCCAACCCAAGCCATTCTGCGGTTCTGTGACACGACCCCCCCATGAGCACGCACAAGCAGCCCCTCTCCCTGACAAGCCATTCCAGCACCCTTGGAAGCGACGCCTGAGTTTTCCATCTATTCTTTTCGCCCTCCCGAGGGTGGCTGCTCCTCTTGCCGACCGCAGCAGCAGCTGGGGCTGGAAGCGTCGCTTTGTAGCAGTGAAACCACCGGCACGCTCCGAAGCGGTCACTGGAAGCGGTTCCCTTCCCGTTCACAGCTGCGTGCCGGAAGTTTGATTACAGAAGCTGTCAAGCAACCGGAGATGAACACTTTGCTTTTGAAGGGGATTAATTTATTTGGAGATCAACATCACGCAGGCACGCTGCTGGAGATCCAAGCGGCGCCTGACCTCGATCCCGCGCTCCGGGGAGCTCTCCTGCATTGCGCATGCTTACGTAAAGCACAGGCTTCCTCCTCTGAAACACAGCCACGCTAAAGCAGGGTGGTGCCCCCCAAAGCCAGTGTTTCCAGCTGTTCTCTTGGAAAACGAACTCGTCTGGAGTTCCTGGGTTGCTGTCCAAAATCCTCGTCCTATAAAAACGTATCGGTGGTGGTGCCCAGAGGGGGCCCGCGGCGGCGGCCGCGCTCCCGTTCAGCAGAAGTCCAGCTGCCCCGACGTCGCGTAGTAGCCGGAGGCGTCCGTGGAGAACCTCTGGGAGAGCCGAACCGCGTCCAGCTGCACCTCGCCGAAGTAGAAGTGCTCGAAGAGCTGAAGGAGAGGAGAAAAAAACGTTTCGGTAGCTCCGAGAGAAACGCAGCCTGCGGCCGCTCCACCAACCACGAGCTGCTCCTGCAGAAAGCCCCTGCTCGCTGACTGACCTTTAACAAAACTGCTCTTCAAGACTTCCACCCCTAGGGACTGCATTTGGCCGCTAACGCCATCGACGTACGAAACGAACTCCCCTTTTTGAGCAGCAGCTGCTCAGCCCTTCCCCGCGGAGAGCCCTGTTCACCGTCCCAGAGGCCGACCTGGGGCACGCCGCGGTCGCAGAGCGAGGCCGGGGTGTTTTTCCCCCGATCCAGGCCACGGATTAGGGCGACGGCTCAGCCCTCATTCAAAGTAGCAGGCTGGAGGGGAAGGATCTCTCCCCGCCAGCGCCGACCCCCCCTGCTCAACAAATCCTCCTTTGTTCGGCGGGGGCCGGAGCGCAAGTTAAGGAAAGCGAGGCGGTGCTCGGGCCTGACGGCGTGCCTCTGCCGATAATCCCATCGGCGGGGCCAACCAGAAAAACGGCATCCGAGCCGGGGAAGTTCAGCAGCATTGCCGGAAGGGCACCTGGGTGAAACGCTCTTCCTCTTCCACTAGGACTCAAGAAAGGGCTCTGGCTGGGAGCATCCGTCCTGCCTCAGGAGGAGCTTCTGTCTCCCTAGGAGCGGAGCGGATAATTTCCAGACTGTTTAAGGCGAGGGCTACCAACACCAATGGCTAGCAAAAGCCAACGCATTAATTAAATTACGGCCCCTGGAGGCAGCGGTGCACCAGTTCCTACCTACTGATCACAAACCCAGAGCACGAGCACCTGGAGGACGCGGGTTTCTCGGTGCCGGAGGGTTCGGCCACGGCCCAGGACGGGGGGCTGCTGGAAAGAAGTTATTCCAGGGGAGCGTCTCCGCCAGGGAGCGGAGGAAAAGAGGAGCCACGACTGCCACCATGCAAACTCCATTTGGCCCGATTAAAGATTTATACAATTAAAGATTAATCGTGTTCCCAAAAGCCTGCGTGCTTCTTGTTAGAGGACTTGGGATAAAACGCCTCATTAATAAGAGATGGTAGGGAGGAGGCTGCTCTCCCCTCTCTTCTCCTTTGTGCAGGGCTGAGAAGGGCTGAGACGACTTCCCCGCGGCCAGCCAGGGAGACAAACCTTCCCCCTGCTCCCCTCGCCGCCGGCACGTCGGCTGGGAAAGGCCAGCACCAGGTCCCCGACGGCACCGCCCGGGTCACGGCCTCTCCATGTGCACGCTGCAGGGAGCGAAGCAGAGCCCTCGGAGCAAAGCACTTTGCAGTCCCTTGGCTTCTTCTTCCTTATAAAAAAAAATCCACCGCCTCTCATGTGTCCGAGCGTGCGCTTGTTTCCCGGTGAGAACACCGCTAGGACTATTGATTTTTGGTAATGTAGCTGTTCTCTCTGAGAGTAAACATGCTACGAGATTTAAAGGACAGCCACAGCCTTTTTTTTTTTCCCCCTCTGCTCTCGTTTCGAGCCAGCTTCTCGCTGATGCTTCTCCGCTCCCTTCGGCAACCGGCCGCCGTGCGTGAGGCTCAAGGCCAAGATCCACCTTGGGCAATCGGGAAGGAGGCCCTCGAACGGCATCCTCGGAGCCTCCCGCGCCTTCCCGACAAGCAGCCACCCCGCGTTCGTCCCCAGGGGCTTGGGAAGAGATTTCCGAGGGCTGAGCCTCTGCTTCTGACTTCCACTTCTATTTATCCTGGGGAGAAGCCAAGCGGAGCCGAGGAAGATATTTATATCTCCCACCACGGAAACGCTCTGCTTTCGGAGGAGGCCGATGAGGTGCCTCCTGGATGAGCATCTCTGCTTTTTTTTTTTTCCCCCTCTCCCCCTGGAAAAGGAGATAAGTGGAGGTCGTCACAATTCTCACACATGCTCACACAGAGAACAATCGCCCTCCCGGACGCGCTACCCCAGGCAGCCAAACCCCCTGCTGCCCCCCCCCCAGGATGAAACCCAACCGGGCCACGCGTCGAGAGCCGGGCAGCTTGTTCAAGGAACGGGCTCTTTCCCGTTCTATTTTCACTTCCAGAGCATCTCCTCTGAAGCAGTTTGGTGCCAGAAGTACCTGATCCCTGTATGATTCACTCCGGCCACCGCCACGCCAACCATCAGCTGCCAGGGGTTTAATTATGCCTGGAAGCTCGCCAGCCCTAATGCACACGGCGGCGGGTGGGAAGGGCAGGTGGGCAGGCGCTAGCCCCGGCCAAATCAGGGAGCGCGTCCCTGCCACGGCTGTTTAAAGGACCGCTGGCCCAGCACCCCGGTTCCTCGGCTAGTGCACGGGTGTTACGGGGCGAAGACACGGCGCGGAGCCGCGAGGAGAGGGCCGGGACGGGCAGGGATCCTTCCCCTGGCTTTGGCTTTCAGCCTCCTGCAGGTTGGGAGAGGTGGCAGCAGAGGCCCTTTTAGCTATCCTGGGCGCGTGTTTCTGCGCTTTGATTTCCCCCAGACAGGGTCAATGCCACCTAAACGCCACCGAGCCTTGGGTCCGTAAGCAAATGCCACCCCGCGGGTCTTTCGCATGTCCTTTACGCGGCAATCACACGGTGACCAGCTCAGAAAGGACCCACGCTGGCATTTCACCTTCCCGGCCCGCCTTCCTCCAGGTAAAGCTGTCTGGGGCCAGGTGCAGGCCTTTTGTTCATCTTGCCCCCCTCCAGGGCCTGCTCCTCGGGGCGCACCGTCGCGCCGCTCCTGGCGTGCTGCAGAAGCTTTGCTTCAGCTCAGGGCTTTGGGTCCTTGCCCCTCCTCGCCGCAAACTCCATGAAAATTCATGCGCTTGAGGAAATCAAACCCTGGTTGCTATGGTGAAAGGCGTTCTGCAAACTCAGAAACAAATACAAGTGGGACGTTTGGAGGTTACTGGATCCTTGCACATCTTTCAGACAAGAATAAAATGAAAAAAAAAAAAAACCAAACCACCACAAACCCACACGCTCGCGCGTTAAGGGCTCCGCTAACTTCCCCGCCCCAGACGCGAGGGATTCGCAGTGCAACCTCTCCAAGGAGATCGATGATCAGCCGCCGCGTGTCTCCACGGCAGCCTCGGCCCCACGGCGCCCAGCGCTCCCCGTTACAGCACACGCAGCGACGGTTCTTCAGAGCCGGCCTTTGGCTTTGCTGCAGTGGTGCCGGGAGGCTGGCGGGGCGTGCGGGGACGCTGGGACGAGGAGCTCCGTCAATGTGACCTCCCGGTTCTGCTCACAAAGCCACCGAGAGGAGGAGCCGGGCCACGGAGCCAGTCAATTAATTCAGACAGACCCGGGAAATTATCCGGCAGAAGGGTCAGGGCACCTTTGGGATGAACTGCCTCCTTTGACTAATCGATGCGTTCTTTCTCTCTTTTCCCCCTGCGCTAAATGCGCTGGGCCTCCATCTCTATTAAGGAGCCGCCGTAATTCAAGCCCTGCCAGCTCCAGGGAGAGAAAAACAAATGTCCTTGAAGATCAGGAAGGTGACGCTGCCTCAGCTGGCAGCCATCTCGGGGGAGCTCGGGGGCGCCAGGCGGAGGCACCCCCAGCCCAGCTCCACAACGCCGCGAGGACGGGCCGAGGGGAGCCAGGAGCTTCCCCAGCCTCTCGGCGAGCCCCCCCTCGCCCAGCCCTCCCAGCGCCGGCACAGAGAGGTGCTGAGCACCTCCACAAAGAGAAGCTGCTCTCCCATGCTGGAAGGTCACCGAGAGGATCCGCGCACGGCAGCCTTTCGTTTCGGCTTTTGGCTCCTTTGGGGAACCCTCGGCGAGGAAAGCGCTGCCTCATTCCCGAGGCTGCACCGCGGGCTCTTACTCGGGCTCTTCTCAGCCCGGTGGGTTTCGGTTTGGTATTTGGAGCTCCAAACTTTCCGAGCGGCCACCTCCGGGTGTGTGCCCGCTCCAGTTCTCAGCCCTGCGTTGGATTTACGCTCTCAGCACCTCGCTGAGGAGAACTGGGCACTCCTGATCTCACCCAGCGTGGGGTCTTCGGCCCTTTGATTTCACCTCTGCTTAAAAATACAACGGGAGAAGACTGTCTGCTTAAATTCACCAACAAAAGCTGCACAGAAGAGGTAGCGGGGGCTTCAGAACACAGTCAGCGCTCCTCATCTGCAAGGGGAATTGGCGAGGGTGGCTCTGCACAGGGGCAGGAGTTACTTTCTTTAACGCTTGTTGGGTTTCGGGCATTTCAAGCCTCTTTCCTCGCTCAAAACTCGCTTACCTCTTGTCTGAACGGGGCAAAGGCCGCCCCAGGCTCCTCAGACCTTGAGTTAAGAATCATTCGGTTCAAACCCAGTGAGGGCTGAGATGTTTTCCTCCCCACCCTAAGCCTTCCCTTCCTTCCGAAGCAGGATGGAAAATTTTTGGCCGGGCTGCGCCTCCACGTTCCTTTCCATTTTTTATTTATTCGCCACAGCCTTGGCGTTTTCGCGAAGGGAAATAAATAAAAGCGGGCGAGTAAATAATAAATAAAAGCCCGGAGGCGGCCAAGCCTCGTCTCCGGAGATGCACGCAGCTGCCCCAGCCGCCTCGGTGCCAGGGCCGTGCCGCTCGGCCAGCTGCGACGCCGGGCACGCGGCCACCCTCGGGGACAGAGGAGGAGGAAGAGGAGGAGGAGGAAGCAACGCGGAGGGGCTGCCAAGCCCAATCTTCCTCGCTCGGGGAAGGAGCTGCCCCCTCCCTCTGCTCGCCAGGGGATGTTTTGCTTTGCTCCCGAGCGGAGCGGGAGTTTGGGACGTGACTGGGATGCTCAAAGGACCCAGCAGCTGGCCACCCTAAAAGGAAGAGGTATTGCTGCGTCTGGAGCGCTTCGTAAAGCGTCCCCGCTCCGCGGGACGAGGCAGGCACGGAGGCAGAGCGTCTGGCGCTCCCACGGGAGGCACAAATCACTCGCAGGCTTCCCTTGGGCTTTCTGCACCAGCGAGCCCGAGGAGCCTTCTTCACGGCTGTTGTTCGAGCCAGAAGCCATTTGGGCTCCCCAGCGCAGCTCGTCCTCCAGGATCTATTTTCTGAGCGGTGTGGGAAGGCGCCGGCCCGCACAGCCATTTCTTAGCACAAACAGGAGTGGACGGATAACTCCGCGGCACGGGTCGAACAAAGGCTTCTCAAATACAATTCCCATCAGGGCTGCTGAAAGCAAAAGACCAGCTGGGGCCTGGGGTAACGCCGGCACGCCACCAGCCAACACGTGCCCGCGGCAGCTCAGATCCTGCGGCAGGAGCTAACGAAGGGCGAGCTCCCCGACCGGGGGATAAATGCCGCGGGTCCGAGGGGGCTGGGAGGGAGCCGGCGCATCCCTGCAAGGTCACGCTCGAACGCTTCGGTGGCTGGGCTCGGCTGGTGAGCAGCCTGGAGCTATTTATGACTCACGTCATTAATGAATGCCAACGGGCCTTCTGCTGCAGGCACGTGGGAGGCCGAGGGGAAAGACGAAGCGAGCAGGTTAGGCAGGAGACGCGGTGGAGGTGGGGGAGAAGGAGGACGTTCCTCGCTGCAAGGCCCGCTCCGAAGCGATTAGCAGCCGTCCAGACAGGCGGCAGCTCCTTTGGCTACCTCGGGACAGAATCAGTCAGTTTTCAGAACGCCTCAGCTCCTGTTTCAGGAATATAAGGGACAGCCACCCGCGGAGAGGCAGCCGCGTTAAGGACAGAGGCCGGCTGGATTTGACGTCCCTCTCGAGTCCGAGGGCAAATTTAACAGGCCCCAGAGAAAGGTCAGGAGGGACAAAGCGAAATGTGGGCACGCGCCTCGAAAGCTGAGTCCCTGTGGGTGCCTGGGGCTTCCAACGTGTGCCACCTTCCCTTTCTGGAGCAGGTTTTGGGGCGCTAGGAGCTAACCAAACCTCACAGGTCCCATTAAAACCCAGGGACCGCGTCCGTGGGCTCCCTGCTTCACGCAGTGCTGCAGCCTCGCCCCGGGCGCGCAGCGTGATGCTGAGTCATGACACGGCGCTGGCACAGACAATGAGAGCTTAACCCAGTTCTGTCCCTCTGCCTGTCCTCCGCGCAGGGGAAATCAATCAGCCCCACTCCCTGCCTTCACCTCTCCATCCAGCGCCTCGTGCATTAGGCAGGAGATCTGCGAGCACAAACAGAGCAGAGCTTTTCTGTCCCCTGATGCCCCGACGTCCTCCCGAGCTGTCCATCCCCCACCCAGCCTCTCCGGTGTCGCTGCCAGTTTGTGGCCAGGACACCCAGCGGTTCCCACATGTCGTGCCTCGTCCCGTCTCCCTCTCATCACAGCCGCCTGCAACAAATCCCCTCACCCAAGAGAGGCTCGGGTTGCCTTGCAAGCCGGTGCTGCTTTCCATTTTTGCTCCTTGCCTTTTTCTCTCTGGATACTCGCAGGGGCCAAGCACCGCAGCATCAGCCTGACGCTGCCAGCTGGAAGAGCGGCAGAGGCTGCCTGCGGGCTCAGCCCAGGCTGCAGCCTGCTCCTCTCCAAGCAAATCGATAGCAGAGATTAATAAATAAATAAATAAATAAAAGAGCATGCGAAATGGCAGTCGGATTTTTTAGCAGCATAAATACGAGCGGGTAGAACAAGAGCAACTCAGTGCTCCTTTCTGGTGGGCTGCAAATCGACACGAGCCCGAGTCTCCCGGGTAAAACACGAGCGGAGTGAACGACAACACAAACACCCACTTAGCATTCGTGCTACACACTCCTGATCCGAGCCTCGCCAGCTTTGAGAACGCTTCTGTTAGATGCTGTAATGCTCCCAGTCATGAGTGATCTAGATCGTTTATTTTCTAAACAGATCAATCCCCCCGGGAGATCCCATACGCCTAAGACAAAAGCAGCCTCCAAGAGGTGTTTCAGCCTCTTTTGGCTGGACAATATCCACAGCTGGCGCCGTTCCCCTCCCTGTTTCATACTGACCTTGAGGATATTTCGGCCGTTAAAGGACTCCCGTTCCTTGAAGGATGATTTAGCAGCCGTGGCGGCGGTGCGCTCTTCAGCTGGGAAGGGAAAAGCCACCACCAGAATGAGGCTCAGATGGGAGAACTGCGTGTGCTGTACTTCGCCCCCCACTCTTCTCCTCCCCAAAGCCAGCTGCCAGCTAATAAGCCCTCCTTGCCCGGTTCTTCGTGGGAAAACACTTTGATTTTAAGGAGAACAAGGCTGAATAAGGCAGGGATCGGTGCCCCTGTCAGGAACACCTGGAGGAAAACCCTAAATCGTAGCTACTGCGGGGTCACTCTGTGGGGCTGGTGGCTTTTCACTGATGCTCGGGGCCCAAAGAATCGGTCTTGTCAGGGTTTCTGCTGGCAGAGCACGCTTAGCTGACCTCGGCAGCGGGCAGCCCCAAAGCTGTGACAGGCTCCCCGCTCTTATCGCTGTCCGTGCCGAGACTCCGAGGCAGCAACTGGAGAACGCTCAACGCTGCGCGAAGCTCGGCGTGCCAGAGAAAGCTAGGAAAAGCTCTCCTGCGGTGCTGATAAGGCTTGCGAGCTGCCCAGCAGCGCCGGGGGCACGTGCGTGGCTGCACATGAGAACAGGGCTGTAGCAGGCCGCCCCTCCCCGAAGGCAGTGCTGCGATCCGAGCCGTGCTGCAGGCTGCCCGAGCAGACAAGCTTTTGGCAGAGGCGCCAGACACCAGCTGCTCAGCAGCAGCTCGTATTCAGCCTCGTCTGAACCTGATTTAACGGGAAAGACACGGGGATCAGGTTCCTGAACGGGCCGGCGATCTTTAACTCGCCCCAAAAGAAGCACGTTTCCATCTTGTTTAGGGGTCAGCAGAGCACATCAAGTTGGTACAGGATTTCAGCTTAATGCTGGGGCACGGGGAGCCCAAGACCTCACAAGGTATTTAAACGTGTTCCTTTCTGGTCCAGAGCCTGGGAGTGCTACTGGGCGGTAGGGACCTGGAAGCTAAGGCAAAGAGCCTTTGAAAAGATCCAGGAAGCACTCAGAGCATGCCTGCCTCCTCCAGCCGGCTGCTTCTTCATTTTGTCCCAGGTTTCATTTGGCAACGTTCCCCCCCCCTGGAATCTCAGGTCCGAGTTTCAGGGGGGAAAAAAATCCCAACATTACTAAAAACTGAAAACGCGACAGGCGTAAAAGCCGACAGTTACTGACCAAAGCACTCCCCGTGCAGCAGCACGACGTGAAATGCATTTACCAGCAAAGAAGAAGGATACCCACCACCTGGATCTTTCCTGAAGAGCGTGTTCATGACCGTGGCGTGCAGTTTCACCCTATCCCACTCTTTAAGCATCAGGCCGGAGGCCACAAAGCGCTCCACCAGCTGATCGGCGATCGCCTGCAACCTGGGAAGGCAAAAAGAGCACAGAGCAACGTGAAGGAAGGAGGAACTCCCGTGTTGGCAGCTGTTTGCTTCTCTGCCAGCGTGAAATTCCTCTGCATGCGCTCAGGAAAAGGGAGCAGGGGGAGCTAACAGAGCCACCGGGACTCAGCTCTCCTGCAGGAAGCCCTGGCTGTTTGTGATGCGGTCGGAACGTGGAGGACACATCTGCCTTGAACACCGCTCACTCTGCTTGCACACGCCGACACCGAGGGAGCCCCGGGGCTGCTCGGGCCCCGGGGGAGCTCTCGGTGCAGGGACTGGGACCTGTGCAGAGCTCCAGGCTGGAGCTCGGACCCCGTCTGCCCCAGAGAGCCAAGCTCCACTTCTGGAAGAGCCCAGACCGCGGTGACAGAAGGTGCAAACCCAGACAAGGCACCCTGGGGAACGCTCCGACCCCCAGACTCCTGAACAAGCAGAACCCGAGGACTTGCTGCCACTGGCGGGACTTCGTGGGGAGGCAGAGCCCGGGGCTGCCGCCTCCTGCACGGCCCCTCGTGGGCTGCCAGCAGCCACGTGACGGTCCCGGGGCTCTCCAAGGTCCGATTGCCATGGTTTTGTGCTGCTTTCTGGCTTTACATGGCTGGTTTTTAAAATTAGCAATGACAAAGATTAAATGAATACCATTACGGACAATCCTAAAACAAATTAGCAGAGAATAGCTCAAGTGAAAATGGTGCTTTATTCCATTATAAAGTTAATCAAGGAAATAAACCAAATTAGAATGAATTATAACGGAAATTATTTGCCATGTGGGAGGCATCAGAGCATGATCTCTCCCTCAGACTGAGCCATTACATGTGCGGAAGGGCTCGCCAACCTCTAACGCTGGCTGCGGTTATGCAAACTCAGTCGGGCAAATCCCATCTCCTGCGTTATAGCCTAAGCCGATCAGGATCAGCCACAGCTCAGGAAGGAACCCCACGCCGGGAGCCACGCCGAGCGAGCAGGACGCCTCGCATGAGCCAGGGAGGCACGCAGCTCCCACGGGCTGCAGCAGAGCCGCAGCCAGCAGGACGAAGCACGTGGCTGCCGCTCTCCCCCCCGGATCGGCCCTGCAGCTGAGGAGCTGCTTTCAGCCAGCTTTGCCCGTTTCCCCGAGCAAAACCCCAGCTAACATCCTCGCTTCGGGCCCTCCTTGGGCTCTGCAGGACTTCTCTCCAGCCACAGCCTTCTTTCCAGAAGCGCAAGCGGACTCGCAAGCACTGCACCTCTCAGGTGGTCCACAACTTGGACACCCGGGAGAAACGGAGCCCCACAGCTCAGCTCTGACACGTCAAGTGCTTCCTACAACAGACTGACCGAAGGGAATTCGGGTTATGCAGCATCTGCCTCTGCCTCACCTTTCTGAGTGCTTCTTCCCCGTTTCTCCCTGTATTTCTCTTCTCTCTCCTGGCTGATGATTGTCCCGGTTCTCCACCCCCCCCAGTCTGTTTTACCTCACCTCTTTCAGGGTAGGACAGGCTTCAAAGCGGAAGAGTTGAGAAGAGGAAGAGAGCACTTCAATTCCTACTGCCTCCCAGCAGTTGTTACGCCTTCATTTTCCCACCCGTTTGCTTATCCCTCTTCCGATCTCTTTCTTCAGCAGAGCCTCCGAAGCGTGGTTTTCCCCACGGGGTTTTAAGCAGGGACCCCCCCATCTTCTTTCCCTGGGGGAAAGGAGATGCCAGAACGCCTCCCTTCTGCCCTGAGCAGGTCCCTGCCCACAGCCTGCTAGCTCCTGCTGTCCTCTAGCAAGGGGGTCAGACACCAAAAGGGAAGCACTGCCCAAAAGGGAAGCACTGCCAGGAAAAAAAAAAGGCTAGAGCTCCGAAAGAGCAGGATAAAGCTCTCCTGGCTACTCCTCCGCCTCCTTCCCCACCCACCTCACAAGCTCTTGATGGCTCTTACATTTTCCCCAGCTGCTGAGGAAGCATTAAGGGAAAAGGTGGTGCTGCTGCTGGTGATGCACTCGTCGAAAACGGGCTGGAGGAAGGTTGTCCAGTCACCACCAGGCCCGGGAAGGAGCGTGGAGCCTTCTGCTAACGTCACCAGCATGCACTGACACCAGCCAGGCTCAAGATTCCCCCCCAGCAGCTCAGAGCACAGATGTTTCACACCCGGTGCGCGTTTCAGGCTAGACAGAGATACAGACACCGACTCCGTAACCAAGCCACGCTTTTCTAGGGACCTCCTGGTGCAGCTGGGTTGGGAGAATCACGAAGTGCTGCGGAGTAAGTCAGGCCGCCCAGATGAATCGGGTTTGTGCGCCGGGAGCCAGGCGGCAGAGGCCGAGCTGTCCCGCCTTCCAAGTCAGACAACATCATCTCAGCCGCACCGCCAGCGAGCGACTCGACGAGCAGACACACCACTGCCTGGACCGGTTTGCGAAGCACAAAGGACTTCGTCTTCCCCACTGCCGGCCCCGGGGCCGCCGGCAGCACCCAGCGACTCCAGCCAGTGCAGGGATCCTCGGGCACGGCCCGCACGGTGAGGACGGGAAGAAAGGAGTGGGGGGGGACTGGGACTCACCTGTCCGAGCCGTCCTTCATGTGGACCTTCGCGTAGAGGACGTCCGTCATGGCAGGGTCATCGTTCATGTACTCCACCCCGGCCACCTCCACAGCCAGGGGTCTGCCTCCGGTGATCCGGCTAGAACGGGAGAAGTCCCTTGTGTTAAAGAGCAAGACATCACAGCTGCTTTGGAAATACAAGGTGTAGTACTCCTCTCACACCCTAAATATATCGATGCTTACTAAGGGGACGGGAAAAATCTCATTTATTGCTACTGTTAAGCACAGCTTTGAGGTTACGTGGGGCACGCAGCCCGTACGGGGCGGTGAACTCACTGCAGAGCTCTTTCCTTTCCCATGTGAATGTCGTTTGCACTGGGGTGGGGAAGCGAGCCAACAGAACAAAACCCACAGAAGAAGGCTGCCTAATTTCAAGAGCTGAAAAAGCTGCAGCTGCTGTTGTCTCGTCATCTCAAGAAACACCATAAAAACACTGAAATTCATACATTCACTGTTTCAGGCACGAGGTAAGCCAACCTGTCGGTATTCACAGGCCACCTCAGAGCTATTTGTACAAAACCCGTCAGCGCTCAAATGGCAAAACTCATCCCAGAGAAGCTCCCGCCTTCCCTGAGAAGAGTTATCGTGACACCAAGCCTGCAGTTCACTGATTTTCGCACCCCAAGCAGAATGCAGCTCCAAGCACGTTTCAACGTCCACTTACAAACGCTGGAAGGGAACAGAGCCGCTTTCAAACCATCTCCAGCCCCTCTTGCGGGGAGGCGAAACCCAAAAAGCGGTGCGAGAGGCCCTCCCGCACCTGCAAGCGCGCCGTGCAGCCGAGCTGCTTCCAAAATCACGCCGCCTCCTTGCCTCCGCCACCCGAGCAGCGCGGGGAGGCAGGCGCCGCAGCGAGAGCTCCGCCGCTGCCTCGTTTCCTGTGAGGTCTCGCGGAGCACCCAGGCAGGCAGGAGAAATAAACACGAGTTAATGGCACGGGCGTGACTTTGCTCTAACCTTGCTCGCTGCCGTGCAGCCCGCCCCGGCGCGCAGCGGTGAGGTTCTGTGTAAAAGCCTCCCAGGTGGGACAGGGGAGCGTGATCTCCTCCTGCGGTTTGTTTTCTGGGAGGAGAGCAGCCCGCGTGCGGTCGTGCACGTGAGCCTACGAGCACCTGAGGCCACGCACTGTAAAAAGGGACAAAAAGGGCACGTCTCCCTCCAGACGGCACGGCTGGCCTTTACCGAAGTCAACAAACACTCACGAAGGTTCGTGTGGGTGGAAGGGAGCCTAAATTAATTTTGAGCTTATATTTGTGGGGCTGTGGCCAGGGAAATAACCTGCTCGAGTGGCGATTCCCCCTCCACCAAAGGAAGTGGAGGGTAACAATTTGCTGTCTCGGTTCAGCCCAGCTACACGGAGGGTGCCAGTTTAAGTACTGCGGGCAGCCCCTGCCCCTGGGAACGTGCTCGCAGTTCTGTTCAACAGCTGTAAGAACAGAGCCTGCGCTTTAGGGGAGGAGGTAAGAATCTTGGCTGTGCGTTCATTCCCATAGCTATCGGCTGGCACCGCGTGGCTAATTCTTCTAAGGTAGAAAAGAAGGGGAAAATAAATCAGGAATCAGCGCTCTCTGTGCAAAGGCTTTGCAGAAATAAAGAAATAAGGCGGTCCCTTAGGTCATCTCCGATTTCTAAGCCGTGCAGAGATAAGGTAATTACGGCGCCCTTCAGCCACGTCTCCAGTTGGAGCCACAACATCTGCAGCTCGGTGTTAACAGGCAGTGAGACAGCCCCGGCGCTGGAGCGGCGCGGAGCGTTTCAGCCCAATTACTCACGGGGCTCCTGCCGGCTTCCCCGCACACAGAAATGCATGTCAAGGACACCTCGGCATCTGCTGCGAGGCAGGAGGGAAGCAGCGCGCCGGAGCCCGCTGCAGACAGCACGCCGAGGTGAGGGAGCTCGCCCCTCCCTCTGCAGCAGGCAGGGGACAGCAGCGAGGATCTGCTCACGCTAAATGATAATGGGGACGGAGGGGAGAGGAAGGAGGGACCGGAGCGGGTCTGCAGGGAAGGCTGAGGGCTTGGGCTGAGCCACGAGTTACGCTCTTGGTTGTTACGCTCTCTGGTTGTTGCACGCTGGGTGATTGCTGCTGCTCCTGCTCGAAACATTCAGCTTTTTTGTAAATTGCCGGGGTTTAGCCACGCTCGCCGCTGGGCTGCTCTCCTCCTCGCTGCTCCTCGTTACAGACAAGCTTGCTTCTTTCCCCCCACGCACGCCCCAGGCGTGACAGCCCTCCGCCTCACTTACTCCACAAAGTCCTCCTTGCAGCGCTGCAGCAGGTCGCGGGCCTTCCGGATCTCCTGTTCGTTCAGCAGCACCAGCGTCCCCAGAGTCAGGTGAAGCTTGGCAGGGTTCTGGAACAGGCTGCTGCTCACCCCGTGATCCTACAACACAACCAGATACAGAACCTCAGCACATCTCAGACGCACACCCGGGCCGGGGGGATAAGCACGACGGGCAACGAGCACCAAGCCACCAGCATCGAGCCTTCCGCCTCCGCCTCGCTGCTCGAGCTGGTGGCCACTGGAAGCCGAGACCGGGCTGCACTGCTCAGGCTCTGTGCGCGAGGCACAGCCCAGCCCTGCTCGCGTGCTCTGCCTGGAACCCGAATCGGGGCTCCTTAGGGCAGCCTCCAGCCCAGGGGGGCCGTCAGAGCGGCCGCTGCCCCCAGCAACGGACTCAGCACAGGTCAGCACGGACAGAGCTGGAGTGAAATGTGGTTTCGTGCAGCACAGTTGGAGCCAGCCGCGGTGACGAGCTCTACGTGGTCCCTAAATCCTGCCTAAGCACAGGCTGCACCTCGCTGCACCAGCACAGCTCACCCCAGCCCTGGTAATTACATCTTCCTTGTTCCCGTGTGCCCTATAGTTTGCCGAGATGAATCAAGTTTAAATTCCCTTTAAAAAAAGAGCTCCGTGTTTGTTGCTGGGGAAGAACTGTTCCCAGGTGGAGCAGTGCTCGCGCTCAGCCTTCAGAAGCACACTCTTTTGTTCTAGGGTCTTTATAAAAATACCTTGCGGATGGTTAACACGCCCATGGTACAACAATTGTTCCCACTTAGCGGCCGTTTCCCACCAGCGCATGAAATAACCTCCACTTCTAACTCCCGAAGAATCCGGCACCACTTACCCTGCCACGGAAGCATTTCTCTGAAAAACAACAACAAAAAGCCCACGGACTGAGAACGACAGCTCCCAAGTTTCTACCTGTGCTTCAGAGTTTGACAGGAAACCTCTCTGGCGTTCAAAGGCTGCCGTATCTCAGCCCCTCAGAGCTCAGCGCCTCGCATCTCCGCGGGTTTTCAGGCGAAGCTGGGTGCTCCCCAGCCCACAGAGAGTGTGTGCCTGCCTGCCCCTGCTGCGGATCATTTTGTTTTTTTGCTGACTGAGCCCCGAAATCCTGGCGTGGGCTGCGGACCTCAGCACCACGCAGCAGCCCGCAGCAGACTCCTGACGTTAGGCACGCCACAGAACAGGCAGGAGGGCTGCCTCCATCTCGCTCCTCCTCACCTCTCAGAGCCTTTGTATTTCCTTGAATTCCTACTGCTGCTGGCCTGCGGGACACGATTCCTCCCCATCAGTCTTCTTTTAATGGTACCCGTGGCCAGAGGACGTTGGGCCCACCACCAAACAACGGCTTGGGGAACAGGAACGGGGAGCCAGTTTGATTTACCCGTGCCGCAGACAACCAGCGTTACCTGGTTAACTCTTACGGTTACCAAGGTAAGGTAACCATAAGAGCAGAGGTGAGACACCGGAGGGGGGCACAGGGATCCCAGCACCTCGGCCACGCTCTCTGAGTTGTTCTCGGTGCCAAGCTCCTCTTGCACCAGCTCCTTCCCCTGCCTAGAGCAGGGAATCCCCCGTATTTGACGGGGGAATCTGAGAGCCGTGCATTTGCAGGAACTTGCTGGCAGGTACAAGCACATCAGACTGATCCCACTGCCCCTCCAAACTTCACTGCTCAACCCGCTGTTCCCTAAGGACGCACGATGTCGTCGTCGCAGAGAAACAACCCACTTCCGCACGTTTAGGGTTACAAAAATCCCCCCACGTCCTCTTCCCTCAAGTCTCCCTCCCACTTCGACCTTTGCTCTCCTGGCTGCAACACGGAAAGGGTTTTATTTGGGGTCTTTGCAAATCCCAAGCACGTTGTTCCTGCAAATTCCCCCGCAGCAGGGAAAGCACCGACCGAAACACGGTCTTCTGCGTGACGAGGCAAAGGATCAAGCAGCTCAGCCCTTCCTCCCTGGCTGCATCCTTTCGACTGCCTTAAGAGCTTCCAATATTTGCAGACAGCTTTCTCCTTTTTTTTTGTCCTTAACAGCATGATAGTGCCTGCCAGCAGGATGCCCTCTCCCACCCTGCTCCCCAGACAAAGGAGCGAGGCAGAACAGCTCTCCCTCAGAACCGACCCGAGGGCTGCAGGCTGAGCGACCCCTCCCGTTGTCTGCCCCTTCCTCCCTGAGATCCAGCGTCTCGTTAGCAGCGCTGGGTATTTACAGAAAATGAAGTTAGCCAGCTTATTCCCCCCCAACATAACCCTAAGCTGTACGGTATCAATGAATGGTTGCCGTAGAAACTGCTTCGGAGGGGGGAAGAGGAAGAGCGGCTCACAAATGCTCAATGGCCAGAAGAAATCCTCGCACACACCTGGGCTTTTCCCCTCCTTCCCGTCGCTGGAGAGCTGCGCTCAAAGACCGGAGGCTGCCCAATTCTCCGACGTTTTACACCAGCAAATTGCGAGGGAGAGCAGCTCGCTGCTGTCACCGAAACCTGTTCAGATTTCTCTAAGTAAATCCCGTCGCTTTGGACAAATCTGTAAGCTCGTACTGCTTACAGAGGAGGAGGGCAAAGATGAATAAAAGAGGCTTCCTCTTGGGGACGTTACACTGAAAGGATTCGCCTGACACGGAGGCAGCCTGGAAGCCTGGAGTGAGCAAGAGGGATGGGTTTTGCTGTCCGCAGGGAGGGACAAGAGCTCCCCGGGGCCCGCTGGCAGACAGCTGGAGGAGGAAGGTTGGAAAAGCAGGGTCCGGGATGGCCAGGGGGGATCAAGCAGAAGGACTGCAACAGCCACAAGCCCGTTTAGGAGGGGTAAGGGGCAAGAGAAACACCCGGCTGAAAGCAGCAGTCTCAGCCCAGGGCCAACGGCACGAACGGGCACTGCCAGAGCCCCACGCTGAAGTTAGCAGCCCCCCAAAAAGCCCCCTCTCTCCCCACAGCTGTGGCGTCCCCCCACAGGCACCGGAACCGGCAGCCAACAGAGGGAGCCAGGCCACCACGGACGCCAGGCAAGGTTTTTGCAGCCAGCTCCTGGGTTTATCAGCCAGAATCAGTTTTATTTAACATCGTGCGGAAAGCTCGGTGACGGACGGCTCCTACGGTGTCAGGGAAACAGGCAGCTGGGGGAGAAGGAGTTAAATCAGAGCTGCCAGGAGAGACACAACTGCAAAGCCTGCTGGTAGAGACGAGACAATTGGCATGCAAGCGGCCACGGTAACTTTGGCAAGACGTGCACCTTCCCCAGATCCCAGGTAATTCACACGCAAGGCACGAAGACCCAGGCGAGGGGAGCTCTGGAGCTATTTGCAAGGTTGCTTTCCCCTTTGGAAGACGCGAGCAGGGGTGGGGGACCTGGCGGTAAATCCATCAGCCCACAAAACCCCGCTGCGCACGCGCAGCCCAACCTCCAGCCGCCACGAGGGGGGCCTCACCCCCCTTGCCTAGCTGAACGCCTAGCTGAACAGAATATCGTCCCACCTAGGGAAATGTCAAAGGAGGACGGAATATTTTACCAACAATCAACTAAGGAAGCCATTCCACACCCCAGATTTCACCAGCAGATCCACCAGCTTCGGCAAAAGGCCCGTTAAAAACGCCCTGCTAGGAAAGGCGATGAAGGGTGAGGCCTCCCGGGTAAACGCCAGAAAGCTGCTTCGAGAAACGAGACCGCTGAAGGGCTTTCGTTTGATTCCAGTTCCCACGCGGGTGCTAACCTTGGAGCATTTCTCCAGCACTTCCTCCTTGAACTGCAGGAACTTCTCCTGGACCGCGGGCTGGTTGAGAGCGAAGGAGAGGAAGTGCGTGAAGGGCTGCTTCTTGCGGAAGCTGTCCAGCAGAACGTCGACGCGCGTCCGGGCCGAGATGACGCCGCCGCGCTGCTGCCCCGTAATCACTGCAGGGGAACAAAGCAGGACCCGTCCGGTTTTCAGGAAGCTGCGGGGAGACTGCTGACACCCATGCCCACGTAAAAGAAACAGCAGCTAAACGGACAGGGGTTTTGTGTTGGGTTTATCCGTGTGCTTTAAAGCACTGGTATTGCAAAGGTAAGAATATTTCATCCTGGAGCTGCCAAGGGAGAAGTAGGATGACCTGCACAACAGCACCTCTCTGCTGCCATCCCAGGGCTCACCGAAGAAGGGACAGGAATTAAAACCCCCGGCCACGCACAGAGAAATCATGCCAGACTCCCTGCTCGACTTAAAACGCCTCACACGGCTGCGCTTTCCCCTGCAAAGGCAGGATGATGCCATCAGAGGCACCCCGCTGCTCTCAGGAAAGCCAGCTCTGCGCGTCTGCAAAAACAATAGCACAGAATCGCTCACTTCAGTGGCTCTTCAGATTTCTAGAGCACCATTTCGAGTTCCCATAAAGGCAGGCTCTCGCTCAAAGTGACGAAGGAAACCTATCAAAGATCAAGGAGGCCTGCACCGTTTGTGCACGCACTTCAAGGCCCCGAACGGAGAACACTTGAGCTGGAGAGGAACGAACCGCAAGGAGCGCGATTTTCTTGCCTTGCTATTATTACACGTTTTCAACACCTCTCAGCCCTCCTGAAAGCCCTTCACGGTCCTCGGGAAGAAGTCAAGGCCCACTTACTGAGAAGTGCGACCACATTCCTGCGCGGCGTGACAGCTGGATGCACCTAGCCCTCAGAGCCCCGTCGTAAATCGTAACCCTACGCAGCACCGGTTACCCACGGGCTGCGTGTGAGGGGCCCTCTGGATACCCACTGTGGCAGCAACCTGCGCAGGCCAGCCCCGACAAGCAACGCCTCCTCTCCCGTGAAGTCAGCGGGAGTGCCGGGTGCGGGAGCTGAAGGAAAGCACCTCCTGTTCCCTGTCCCCCCTCAAAGCGGGTCTGTGCAAGAGCCGATGAGAGAACGCTGATTCTAGGCTCACCGATTTCCCCTTCGACTCCAGGCTTGGGAATGCTGATCGAGGTTCGAGTCTCTGTTTCCAGTCTCTTCTTGGTTTCTCCTTTCTTCCCGATTATATATCTGGAGGCATAAAAGTGGAAGAGAGTCACTCGCTGGCCCTCTCCCCATCAGAGGTGCCCAGGCAGCAGACGCTGGCTTGCTGCGGTCGGCCTGTGACAGCTCTTCCCAGCAAATCCTGCCGCTGCACGTTTATCACCCGTGTTTTCCCTTTGTCCCCCACCGTAAAACCATTCAACCCATAAAACTGTCAAAACTGACCGGATAAAGCCTTGAACGCTCCAGGCTTCCCAGTGAACATCAGGTTTGAGCCAACAGTCGATTCCAGGCACGTGCTTTCTCCCAAGGCTTTCACAACCCCCCCCTGCCAGGCTGCTCACCCCAGTTCCTCCTCCCCTTCTTCCACCCTCCCCGATGCTTTCATGTTCAAGGGAAGAGATGCTCAAAAGCTCCCCTGCCAGCCAGAAAGCACCACCTGCTGTCTGTGTCACAGCAAGCGCTAGGAGTCAAGCACAGCACAACTGCACTAGAAAGGCTTTGCCAATTCTCCCCTCCCAGAATCGGGACGCTCACAGAACAGGATACATCGCAGAGCTCTGCCGCTTACCCTGATCCCCCCCCCCCCCCGCCAAATATTCCGCACAGAAACGCTGCCCCAGCCAGAGGGGGCTCAAGGAAACCAGAAACACATAGGCTCACTTGTATAACGGGCTGGGCACCTCCACTCTGCACTGGAAGCCTTTCTCGGTCTCTTCCACCACGAAGGCATCGCACGGCTCATCTGCACAGTCGCCAGGCCCTGCCAGAAAAGAACAGCAGACCTTGAACAACCGCTGTAAAGCCTGGCAGCGCTCTATGTAGGTCAACAGTCTCACAATCTTCTTCTCCCAAGGTTAAACGAAGGGGGCCCCCTCCCTTGCAACTAAAGGCTTTTAAATTCATCTTACTACCAGCTGTGCAAAACAGAAAAACAGATCTTCTAGATCTGGGAGGCACAGGGAGGCAACGGCCCCAGCCCAAGTTTTCTCCCCACTGCAGTTTGTGGGAGAAATGCCCTCGTCCACGTTATGCTCTGCTCTCCTGGCAGGATGGATGCCATCAACCCGCTGAGACGGGAATTTACAGCCGCAGAAGAACAAAAATAAAAGGTGGGGAGAGCTTCGTCTCAAGGCTCCAGGTACCGTGTTTTGGTGCCTGCTAGGACCCAACGTAATTTCCAGAAAGAAGCAGGGGTTTCTCTCTCCTTCCAAACATAAATAAGGATGGCTGCGGGCTGCAAGCGGCTTATTACAGCTTTGTTCAATCCGCTGACGGGCAGGGTGGAAGGGGAAAGGGGCCACAACAGACACAACCTTCCCTGCTTGAGAAATATCAGCGGGACTTTTCTGTGCCCACAACTCAGGCAAAACTACAACGAGCACACAGGCAGAAAGGTAAAAGCAAAGCAGGACAAGAAGAATTCTGCCCCCGAATCGCTCACACCTCCCAAAATGTGCATTGGAAAAGGCCCAGTTTTTTAGGGGCCAACACTGCCAGGGCAGAGGAACGTTAGCAAACAGCCTCCAGTCCTGCTGTATCTGCAAACAGTCCCGCTGCCGAAAAGAAAGGCCATTCAGGAAAACAGATCTGGGAAAAACAGATCTAAGCTCGACTGTGCTTTTCCTTTACTGGAGGTCTTCCAGGGCCAGCAAACGTGGCCAACGGTCGGCAGCAGAGCCACCCAAACCCTAGGTAATCAGGTTTACGTCTGCCCTCTGGTCAGCAGGATCATCAGGGGCCGTCGCAAAGCACTTCTCTCCTTTTTTAACATCTCACTGCAGAGGCACAGAGAGGGGACACCAAGGCTGACGCCCCACCTGCATAGAAGTCCTCGTCCTCCTCCTCCTGCTGGTGGGCTTGCTCGTGAAGCAGGTTCTTCCTGTAGACTCGCCCGCCGATCCTTATCAGGGCGGGCCTCAGGACGTCCATGGCGCTGCTGCTGCTGAGAAACAGAGCCAAGCGTGTCTCCTGCCCCGCTTTTCGCACAGAACGGCCGAGGGTCCCCTCCAGCCGCCCGGCTGGCCTCACGCTGGGTATTTGGGCATTTAAGGTCCCTTCAGCCCCATACGGCTGCAGCACCTGGATGCACTGCCTCCTACGGTCTTTGCGCTGCTCGGAGCTTACGTAGAGCTTTTATGATGATTATTTTTAAAACGGGAAGGGCAAAACTGAAAGGGCACTGCGAGGAAATAGGGTGGGTCGGAGAGCTGCGTGTGAAACCCGGGCGGTTTTCCCCCAAAATCGCGGGGAGCCCAGCTCTGTGTGTGGAAAAACGCGTGGCAGCGGCGGGGTGAGCTGCACAGCTGGGGGGGCGCGTGTCAGGTGCCGCATCTGTGCGCCCAAATCGTTACGAGGGGGAAATCCGCGTTTTAGGGTTTTCGCCGCAAATTTGTGCTGGAGCCCAACAAGTCGCCCCTGTCAGGGCTGCGCCCGCCCTGGCAGCACCTGAGGGGGGAACAAACACAGGGGGCTGCTCCCTGGGGACGCGCTGCCCCCGGGCCGGGTCTATGCCAAGCAGGGCCGTGGTGCTGTGCAATTTAACGCTGTTTTTTTCCCTAAAAAACCCCCAAATCGCGCTACGATCGTGATTTGATACGGGGGGGGGGGGGGGGGGGGGGGGGGGCACCCCGGGCCCCGCCCCGCGCGGGCTCCGTTGCCATGGTTACCGCGCCCCCTCCCCGAAGCGCCCGGAAGTGGGCGGGGCCCGCCGCCCGCCCTCCGCCCCAGCATGCACCGCGAGCGCGATCCCGCCCGCCGCCTGCGCCAAGCGGTGCGGGCGCCCAGGTGAGGCCCGGAGCGGGCCGCCGCGACCGGAGAGCGGCGGGAAGGGCGGGCGGGGAGAGGGGAAAGCGCTCGGGGCAACGACGAGGCCGGCGCCGGGGGTCGCACTCACCTCCAAGCCGCTCGCTACGGAAGCCGGGGAGGGGCCCTGAAGGAGCTGTGCGCATGCGCGGTGGCGCGGCTGAGGCGGCCGCCGGGTGGGCGGGGGGGTGGTGCGTGGCGCATGCGCGGTGCGGCGGCTGAGGCGGCGGGGTGTGGGCAGGGGGCTGCGCGGCGCATGCGCGGTGCGGCGCCGCCGGCCCCTCACAAAATGGCGGGCGGCTGAGGCGGCCGGGGCCGGAGCGGCCCAGAAGGGTTTAAAATAAAAAGCTGGGGCTGTGGGGTCCTTGTGGCTCGAGCCATCCCGTGCCGTTAAAGGTGTCGTTCGGCCGGGCGTGCTCCTTCACGGCCCGTCCTGCCCGCTGCCCCACACGCGACAAAGGACACGGCCGCGGGCCCGCTGCGAACGACTTGACGGGTTCTGATTCCGAAAAAATAATAATAAAAAAAAAAAAGATGAAAAAAAAAAGCCGTTTTCTCCACCAAATCCTTGAGCGCTTTCCGAAGCTGTGTAGCCCGAAGAGGCTGCTGAAATGTATGAAGTAGGTGGGAGAACAGCACCGAAAGGAGTGGGGGGTAATGGGGAAGCAGCAAGCTTAGGAAGGCACCAAGGGCGCAAAAAGCGGCGGCGTCGGTGCTGTCAGGTACGTAACGAGTGCCCAGTGCTCCGTTATTACAAAGGCACGCACCTCTTTCCAAGAAAAACGCGTGCCAGCAGCTCCTGCAGACGGCTGCCTGCCGGTTTGGGGCCAAACGCCCTAGTTTGAGGAGCGAGGGCGCGTCTGATGCAACGGCCGCAGCGGTTGCTGCAGGCGAGGCGCGGCGTTGCTCACAGGATGCCGCGCGGGAGCTGGCAGTCCTGCGAGCTGCCAGGTTTTAGGAGGGAGGAGGGCTTCTTCCGTGTCCACGCTCCTGGAAACGGGGCCAAATTTTTTTTTAAAGAAACTCATCTTTTTATGACCCCGGGAGCGGGGGAAGAGCCAAGCGGCTGAAGGCCAGCGAATGGGGGTCAGCGACCCGCGCCGGGTTATTTTTATGCCCTCCGGCATCCCGCGAAATTCCCGGGTCCCCTGGCACGGGGGGGGGGCGGGGGGTCAGCCCGCGGGCCGGCCGGCTGGCGGGGTGCCCCCGTCCTCCTCCCGCACCCCGAGGACGCGGAGCGGCGAAGCCCCTCTCTCCGTCCGGTTTCGGAGCTGGCCGTGAAATACGTGCGCGCTCCCTGGCCGCGTGCCCTGGGAAACTCCGGCGGCGGCGGGGCCCGGGACGGATGTGCGCAGGCGGGGGCGTCCTCCCCGCGGCCGGCTTCCTGCTGCCCCGCGCCCAGACCCAGGGGGCAGGTGCCCTCGGTTGCACCGTTAGCGCCGGTGTCGTGGCCCAGAAATGAGGATCTTAGCCCCCGAGGCGCCCTTCCTAACTCTGCTTCCTCCCCTCGCTGCAGGCTGGGCCGGGGTGAGATGGCCGCCTCCTCCTCCTCCTCCTCCGCCGGCGGGGTCAGCGGCAGCTCGGTGACGGGATCCGGCTTCAGCGTCTCGGACCTGGCGCCGCCGCGGAAAGCCCTCTTCACCTACCCCAAAGGAGCCGGGGAGATGCTGGAAGGTGATGGTGCTGCCTAGCTTCTGCCCCCCGCCTCCCCCCAAAGCCCCAGGGCCCGCTCAGACGCTGCCAAAAGCTGGGGGAGGAAGGAAGCGCCAGGGCCGGGGCAGGCGGGAGCGGCTTTTCCCATGGCCCTGGCGGCGGCCCCACCCCTGCCTCCCTCCCTCCCTGCAGCCACTTGCGAGGAAGTGACTTTTCTTGCTGTCACCTCGGTTTTTTGTTCTGGCACTCCAGCCGAGCTGAGGCCTTGCTGAAGGAACCCCTAGGGGCCGGGGTTCCTTCTGGAGAGGACAGGGAGAACAACCGGCGGTGTTCCAGGTGCCCGATTTCTCCGCCAGCCGTGCGATCAGGGCGTTGTTCGAGCGCGGCGGCGCGCTCGGTGCCTGGAAGGGTGCCCGCGGGCTCCCGTTGCTGGCCTTTGGGCGCTGCTTATAGAAGCGAGGGGAGCACGTTGAGCCTTTTTCCACGGCGCGTGGATGCGGCGGCTCTCGGAGCTGGCTGGACCAGACCTGCTGTCACCCGCGGCCCCGTGGCAGCGGCCGCTTCGCGCCCCGTGCTCAGGAATGTCACCCGAGGTGACAGCTCCCGGGTAGCACGGCCAGCCGCCTGCCCCAGCTGAAGCTCTGGGCGGGCTCGGCGCAGGAGAAAGTCTCGAAAGCAGACCAAGGGGGAAACCCACGCCTCAAATGTCAAAATAGAAGGGGCGCCGCAGCGCCTGGGCAGGGCTGCTCCGTCCCCAAACGGAGCAGGGGTTAAACCACCTCCCTTCTTCTGTTCACAGATGGCTCGGAAAGGTTCCTCTGCGAGTCTGTCTTCAGCTACCAGGTTGCGTCTACGTTAAAGCAAGTGAAGCACGGTAAGCACCCAGCGCTGCGCGGCTCTGCGCCGAGCAGGGAAAAAGGCTGACACCTTCCGGGGCGCCGGCCACAAAGAAGCAGAGCGGCCTTTTAAAGCTCTCACGACACCGGCGGGGTCAGGCGAGGTTTCCCGAGGTGCCTGGGAGACGACACGGCGCTCCGTGCGAGTGTCTGGCGGGCAGCGGCAGGGCGGGCTCCGCTCCGTCCCTCCCCGAGAGCGTTGCTTCAACTTTTCTTGCCCTCCCCGGCTCTCCGCCCGCAGCCCGGGGGTCGGTAACCCAACGACGGGCTTGTCTGCGCGGCGGCTCTGGTTCCGGGACGTCGGGCAGAGCCCGGCTGCCCGAAGGGTCACATCCTTTTGGCCCCCGCCTCTCGTCAGCTAGGACGGGCACTTCCACGTGTTGTCTCAGCCCGGCGAGGCTTCCTGCCCTCCGCCCGGAGGAAGTCTCCGGGTGCGCTCGCGAGGCCGGGATCCCGCGCCCCTGGCCTGAAGGGCACGGCTGAGCTGGAGGGCCGTGCTTTCCACGGCTCCCGCGGCTCTCACCGCCAGCGGGCGGGTTGCAGCGCCTCCCCGGGGGAAAGGCTCAAAATAAGATGGAGGTCGTCCTTCTGCCGGCTCCTTCGGCCGCTCCCGTCGCAGGAGGTGGGGTGTGCACAGCACCCCCGGCAGCGCCCAGCCTCTGAGGCCCAAATCCTGCGCGCTTCTGGCAGGCGGGCTCCCACGGGGAGGGTTTTCCGAGAGGCCGCCGAGCTCGGAAACTTGCCGCGCAGCCAAGGAAGGAGGGGCTGTTCTCATCCCGGCACCGCCGCGGCTCATTTCGTTGAGAATGGAGCCCGCGTGCCAAGCGCACGGCCGCTTTTAAATAAAGCTGAGAGGAACAAGTTGTCCTGGGGAACCCCGGGGGGGGCAGCCTGCCTCTGCTGGCTGACACCCGTGGCATTAGCGCGCCCTGGCCGCAGAGCGCTTCTGGTGCAGTCACCCAGGCCCTTCTCAAAGGCCCGTCATTAAAACCAGGAGTTCCTCACGCTCCGCGCAGGCCAAGGCCTTCCCTCAAGCTTCTCTTCTTTTGCCCCAGCAATATTCACGCCGAAGGAGCGAGCCCCAGGCTGTTCTCCCCTCCTTACTGGCCTGGTGGTTCCCTGGCACCGCCGAGATTTTTAGGGCGGAGGCGGGGGTGGGTACAACACAGCACCACCGTCAGCTGGAGCAGCAAAGCCTTTTGCTGGCGGGTGGGATCCGGTGAGGTCTTCTCGCCGCTTGCCCGGGCTGTAGGGAGCGGTTCTGCGATGGGCCGGCTTTTGCTGGGGTCTCTTCTACGCTCCGTTCCCCGCCGACGGCCGGGGATTCGCGTCTCATCGGAAGGTTTCATCGCAGCGTCGCTGCGAACCGCGGTTACCTTTGAACTTCTCGCAGATCAACAAGTGGCGCGGATGGAAAAACTGGCCGGGCTGGTGGAGGAGCTGGAGGCGGACGAGTGGAGGTACAAGCCGATCGAGCAGCTGCTGGGCTTCACCCCCTCCTCGGGCTGAGCGCGGCCGGACGGCTGCTGCCGGGGAGCAGGGGAAAGGCGCTCCCGGGCCCGACTTCACGACGCGCCCCCACTTATCAGGACGCTTACAGCCGCATCAGCAGGACCGGGCTTTTTGTTGTTCTTTTCTAAGTTGTCGGGGGAGATCCCCCTTGGCGCTGCCTGTACGCTGGAGTCACGGCCCTCTGGAAGTCTCCCACGGTGGCACGGGCTGGCAGGGCTCCGTTTTTACAGCTGAAAAAAGGGGATGAGACTTAAAGAAGCCGGAGCGCAGCCTGACTGCGGACAGAGAGGGGAAGGCGGCGCGGTGGTGGGGGAGGCGGCCCAGTAACAGCCCTGCTGGAAGGGCCGCTGAGGGGCTGGCCGGGAGGCGAGCGTTCCTGCCCCTCGAGCCAGGCCTCTGCAGAGCAGCAGGACGAAGCCCTGCCAGGAACACTCTTCAGCCCCAGCCCTCCCTCTGGGGAACTGGCAGGATGAGACCCGTCCTGGGCCAGCCGGGAAGGGGCAGGCGGTGAGGCTTGCTGCAGCAGGGCCTCAGGCGTTGCTGAGGCCGTTTTCTCCCCTCTCTGGTGTCTGCGCAGAGCTGCTGGGGCATCGCTCTGCAGTGCGGAAGCTGTACCCTGAGTACCCCCAATCCCTTTTCACTACGCGTTAGGTTGCTCCGTGATAATAAAATCATTCTGTCTTTGGAATCATTCCTCTGTTCACAGCCTGGGGGGGGTCCGATGAAAGAACCCGTCAGCTGTTGAGTGCAGTGTAATGAAGTTCTGAGGCTCCTCGGCTGTTGTACTGGTAAAATTGAGCTCCATTAAAAATACCCTCCGCGAGACATCAAGGCACGCTTGCTTTGTGGACTGGCTTAAATCAGATTGTAATCCCGATTCAACTCCACGGGCAGAAAACCCTTATTGACACCCCTCCGTTCTAGTCATCTTGTTTTTCATTCGTACCTCACTTCTGTTCCGAAGGAGCGCTGGATTTCTGCTTCCTGGCGTAACCATTCCACGGTCGTTTCCCACCTACCAGCCAGCAGGGGGACAGCAGTTGTACGGCGTAACAATCCCGCTGCCTCACTTTTCCACTTTCGTTACCTTACTTACCACATGCTTGCTTTTTTTTTTAACTCAACGATCTCAGCCCAGCCACATCTGGATTGAAACCGAGAGGCAATCGAATCTGGACGCGTTTCAGCAGCCTCACCAGCAACCTGCGGTAACGAGAGCGAGGAGGAAAAGCGTGCGGCCACGCTTTGCTTTTGTTTCTGTTTATACATCGGTCCTGGTGTCGCAGCCAGCTTTTCAGTGCTCAGAGAGAGGCACTGAGCTCACAGGTAACAAAACCCTACAAAAGGGTACAGAACGTGATGGAGAGCGCCGCGGGGCCAGCCCCTGGCTGCCCGTGCCCTCTTCGCCAGATTTCCTCCTCTTACCCTCATCCGAGGATCCGCTGCGGGGACCGCGCTGCCCTGCCATGGCCCCAGCCTCCTCCTGCCGCACAGGAGCCAGCCCCGAGCCGAAGGTGCAGCTCTGCGCCCGTGCAGAATTCACCCTACCGGTTCCGAAACCGCTTACAGGCGTTGGTTCGCAGCGCGGCGGCTCGGCCGGGCCGGGTCCCACGCTTCCTCCCCGGCTCCTGCAGGGCAGCCCTGAGCTCTCCTCACCTGCCACCCGTTTAGCTGATGCCATTCGCTCTCCAAACTCCACCTGAGACCGGGTGGGTTTTGAAAAGAAGGGAGCTGTTCAGCTCTCGGCTCGTTTCAAAGCAGCTATTTTTAATGCGGCTCGCCCCAGCCGCCCGGCCCCACCTTGGCCAAAACACCCCCGTATCGCCAGGCTGCGACACCCACGGCTCCCCTCGCTACCTGCCGCAGGCCGAGCTCGGGCTGAGCCTCGCCCTACGTGCTGCGAGCAGCAGAGCTGGAAACAGAAAGAAAAAAAAACAAACCTTGGGGTTTTTCTTGCATGAAATTAAACTTTTCCGCCCCTGCAGCTGCGGGGGTGCCAGGGCATCGCAGCCTGCAGCGGGCTGGCGCTGAGGCCAGGTCCCCGAGCTGCTTCAAGCTGCTGAGGGCGGACGTTTCAGCGCTCAGGTACCCAAATCTCCCTCGTTCAGAGCCTGACAAAGGGTCCCGAGCCCCCTGGGGCCGAGATCTCCCCCCGGAGCCCCGCACAACCCCTTTCCCCCCTCCCTCCCCACGTTTTCCAGCTGTTCCTTGGTGTTTGCTGGGCTTGCGGCTGGAACAAGCAGACCCAAGGCCCGACCCCGGCTCCCCGCCGTACATGGCTTGTTTGTATGCGCGCAGCACCAAAATAGACGCGTGTGTGTGCGAGCGCTCTTGAGAGGAAGTGAAAAGTTCATCGTGTACAGTATGACAAACGCAAAAACATGTTGTCGGCCCGTCCCTCCTCCCGCTCGGTAAACACTTTATGTAAGGCAGCCAGAGGACCGGAGGGCTTGCTGCACAGCTCCCTCTGCTCCCAGCGCAGGTTTGGAAACTCCTGGAGAGCCCAATTTCTGCTCTGTGCCTCTGTGGGGCGGGCCTGGGGGCGACCAAACCTCTCCTCGGGGTTTTGTAGCACCGTGCCCGCAGCTGGGGGGGGGGTCTCGGGCGGCTCTGAGATGATTTTGAGGCTTGGCCGCAGCTGGGAGCGGAGGGGGAAGGGAGCAAAAAGTTGAGGCGGTGAGGGGAGTGGAAAGGAAAAAAAAAAAAAAAAAAAGAAAAACACGAACAAAGAGCCTCGTTCAGGGCTGCTCGCTGGTTTTCCTGTGGGTGCCGGCGGCAGAACGCCATGTACCGGCGCAGCCCCGCGCCCGCCTCCCTCCCCGGGCCTCGCGCCGGAGCCAAGGCACGCGCCGGGACAAAACCCCAGCGCCGTGCGTGCGGCCCCGGCACGGGGGGGGCTTGGCCGTGGGGCGCGAGCAGCCGCCGTGGGCAGGCCTCGTGGGGCGCGTTCTGGGAGCCCACACGGGCAGAGGGGATGCTCCGTGCCCCCCCCTCAGCACGCCCGTGCCTCGCTTCCACGTCCCCAGGCAGATTTTTGGCACTCGCAGCCCTCCCCCCCCCCTCCACACCATCCCGCATCCAGAAATAATGCCTGACCGCGAGGTTCTGGGGACTTTGGCGAGGACAGGGGGCGCGCTGGGCAGCTGCAGCCCCCCTCGGGGCAGGAATCCGCCGCCCGCCGTGGACGTGCGCCGAGGCACTCGCCGAGCCCCCTCGCCTCGCCTCCCCCCGGGCCCGGCCCCTGGAGCGCAGCAGGGCGGCGTGATGGAGCCAGCCTCATCTTCGGCGGGGGGGGGGGGCCGGGAACAGGCTGTCCAGAAAGTTCCTGCACAAGCAGGCCCGCGCCCAGCGGCGGCCGCGCAGCCCCTCGGGCCCACCGCGGGGGCATTCGGGGAGGGGAAGCGGCGGGGCTGAACGCGGGAAAGCTGCGTTCGGGCCCCAAAAAGCCTCCTTCTGGGGGGGGCTCCGCCGCAGGAGGGCCGCAGGGAGAGGGGGGGATGCGATGCCAAAGCCAGAAAAACATTGACGCTCGGCGCAGCCTGGCATGGCCGCGTTTGAATTCAAGCTTATTTTCAGCAAGATGTGGTCCCTGATATCCTTTTTTCTTTTTTTTTTTTTTTTCACTCGTTTGCCATTTTCCCCCCTTCTGACCCCGTGTTGTTCCCCATCTCTTTTCGGCGAACGTTGGCAGGGGCAGCTGGGCCCTGAGGAGGGGTGAGGCCGTGAGGTGACTTGGTGCAAAGCCGGCTCCGTCCCGGTGTGTCCGGGCCAGCGCTCAAAGCCCGGCGCACGTTTCTGTCAGCTGGGGGCACGGAGCTGGGGGGGGTGTTCGCCCCTACCGCTAAGGAGGCACCACCTCAACCTGCGGTAAATAAAAGCTTTTTGGGGACATTTCGGAGTGTTTTATGGCTGTGACAAGCGGCGCCGCCCTCGCCACCGAGCCCCCGGCCGCCACAAAATGGCAGCCCCTCGGCTCGGCGGCACCAGCCCTGACCCAGCTCCCGGCCCGCCGGCACGGCACCGAGCCCTGCCGAGGCGAGGAAGGCGAGGGCGGGCGGGGAGATGTGTGAAAACACCGAATTTTGTGGCCATTTCGGGACCCGGAGCCCAGCGGGACCCGGCCCCCGCGCGCGGCCGAGCCCTGAGGCGAGGGGCCGGGAGGGGGGGGGGGGGAGGAGGGCGAAGGGGGGGCGGCGCGTGCCCGCTGTCACCGGGCAGGAGAGACGCCGCGGACGTGCCCCGCGCTGCCATTGGCGGAGGAGGCCGGCCGGGGGGCGTGGCCTGCCGCGCCGCGTCTATATAAGCGGCGGCGGCGGCGGTTGTCCCCTCAGAGCGGTGCGGCGGGAGGGAGGAGGCGGAGGGGTGTGCGGCGGCGGCGTTGCTGCTGCTAGAGCCGTTGTCATGGCCGGGCTGTGGGAGCGGCTGGCGGGCGGCGACAGGGGCCGCATGGAGAGCTCCGACTGCGAGTCGCTGGGCAGCGCCTCCGGCTCGGAGGGAGGTGAGCGGCGGGAGCCCCGAGGCGGCGGGGGGGGGCCTTGAGGGGCCGGGGGGGGGGGGTTTGAGGGGCCGGGGCCCACTGAGGGGAGAGGGGCCTGGTGTGGGGAGAGGCCCTGAGGGGATTCACTGGGGGAGGGGGGTGGGGGGGGGGGAGCGCCACACCTCCCCCTTAACCCCCAAACTGCCGTGTGGGGCCCCTCGGCTGCCCGGTACTGACCCGTTCTTACCCGCAGATCCCGACTCCGCCGACCAGGCCTCGCTGCCGGACCTGGACCTGCTGCTGCACGACCCCGAGGACGAGGTGCTGTGCGCCGAGCTGCTGGAGCTGGTGCAGGCCACCCTGGGCAAGGCGCCGCTGGGCGCCCAGCGCTGCTCGCGCCTCCTGATGCCGGCCCAGCTCGTGGCGCAGGTGAGGACGGAGCTGCTGCGCCTGGCCTGCAGTGAGCCCTGCGGGCTGCGCGGGGCCCTCCTCGACCTCTGCGTGGAGCACGGCAAGGCCTGCCACGACGTGGGGCACATCGCCGTGGACCCCGCCGTGGTGCCCACCTTCCAGCTCACCCTGGTGCTGCGGCTGGACTCGCGCCTCTGGCCCAAGATCCAGGGACTGTTCGCCTCGGGGCCCGCGTTCACCCCGGGCTTCAGCCAGTCCCTGAAGCTGAGCACGGGCTTCAGAGTCATCAAGAAGAAGCTGTACAGCTCCGAGCAGCTGCTCATCGAAGAGTGCTGAGGGGGAGACGGCTCACCCGAGTGCTTCGGAGGAGCTGACGCTCACCGAGCTGGTTAGAGCGTGGCGGCTCCCAGCGGCCGCAGTAGTTTAGGTTAGGCTGGAGTAGGGCGTAGGTGGACGTAGCCGGGGCAGGCGGAGGCCCTGCGGGGCGGCCCTGGCGCGGAGCCCCCCTGGCAGGCGGGCGCTGGGCCGTACGGTGCTCGCCTCACTTCCGTGATTGTAGGATGATTGCGGTGGCTGCGCTCCCGGGCTCGGCAGCGGGGCTGCCGCGGGGGCAGGCGGTCTCCTCCTGGTTAATCTTTTTTTTTTGTCTTTTGTAACAACGATTGTAATCACTGGGGGTTCTGGGGGAGGGCGCGCGTGGGGGAGTGAGCGACAGCTGAGCGAAGCCTGGATCAAAGACAAAACTCCCTGCTGACACCTGGGCAGCTGTGCCGGGGCGCCCGGTGTGGCAGGAGGGGCCTGGAGCTGTGCCACGGCTCCGGGCGTGGGAGGAGAGCCCAGGGGAGAGGGGCGTGGAGGTGCTGTGGGGACGGAGGGCAGGACCCCTCACCGCTACACCCCGCGCTCCATCGGTTACAGTTTACACTCAGACACTTGATGTTCAAGTGCAAGACTTCCTATGCAATTGTTTTTTACTTTTCTAATAAAACCTGTCTGATTGATGACCCGCCGCCTCCCTGTCTTCCCTGGGCTGCGAGGGATGATGCAACCGCCTCCCCGATGACCCCGCTCCCCCCTCGTGCCCCGCGCCCGTGGGAATCCCTGCCGGGGAATCCCTGCCAGCAGCCCCGTCTGAGGAAGGGGCAGGCGGCGCGGCGCGCCTCGGCACGGGGCCGTGACTCAGGCGGGGCTGAGTCAGGCCTGGGTGGCAGCACCCCGTCACCCACAGCCACAAGGAAGTGGCCGGGGGGGAATTTGGGAAAAAAAACAGGAGCGTCTGGTAAAAGGGGGAGGGAGGGAGACGGGGGAGGTCTTGGGGGTTGTCAAATCCGCCCTGGGCTGTGCAGGCGGCGCTTCCCTCAGAACACGCTCCTGAGCCGCCTCCTCCTCACATCCACGCTGCTGAGTGCAATTAGGGCAGCCCGCAATTAGGGTGACTCAGAAAGAAGGCTTTCACTGCAGGGTAATTAAAGCGCTGGGTCAGGCGTGAGGTGCAGAGGCTAAACCCAGGCCGAGAGACAAAATTACACGCTGCCCTCCGACTGCCGGGTCTGGCTCGGGGTTGTTTGTGTTTTTTTCCCCTTCCTCTCCAGCCAGACGCTGACTGCGGGAGCTCCTCAGGGCTTCTGAAGGGGACGGCCCCGGGCACCTGGAGCCGAGGCCACGCACGCCGCGGGGCTGCCACCGGGAGCAGCTCGCCTCCAAAAGCCAGGTTGTGCGAGGGCATCTGTCCCCGCCAGGTCCCAAAACGGGGCCGCTTCCAGGGGCTGATGAGCTGGGATCGTTCCTCCCCGGCCCCACGCAAGGGCAGCCCCGTTTTTGGGGTCGGGGGGCTGTGGCACGGTGCAAAAATCCCTCACGCAGGCGCCCCAGAACCCCAAAACCAGGTGGAGCAGCCGAGGCGCGCTGCAGGACTGGCAGTTCTTCACAGCGGTGTCACGGGACGGAGCAGGCATGTCGCTCCCCTGGCAGCGGTGTCACCGTCACCCCGGCTGCGTGGCTCGGAGCTATTTTTAGCTTTTTAGGCGTATTTTTTTTACACTGCCCTCTCCTGAGCACGCCAGGGGCTCACCCCGCGCCATGCCAGCCCCTGGCCGCACGCAGGGCACTCGGTGTTGCTTTTCAGCGCTGCTCTGACAAGGAACGACCCAGGGCTTCGCGGAACACTCAGAAAAACACCCTGACAGCACCAAACCCACCTGCGCCGCGTCACCCCAACGCCCCGCGGCCACCCCAAACACCCCCGGCACAGAGCCAGCCCCGCAGCCGAGCCGCGGCCCCTGTTTGGAGCAGAATGCCCTTCCTGCCGTCCCCGGGGGCAGCGAGGTCCCGGGGGCAGCGGGAGGCGCTTCGGCAGCTCCCTGGAAGGTGCCAGAAGGCCCCGGCGAGGCTTTATTTAGCCGCTCCCTGGGGCCGGGGCAGGCAGAGGGGTGCCTGGGGGCCCCCGAGGACGCGGCGGGGCTGGCTGTGGGGCCGGCCAAAGCCATAAAGCCTTAAAAATTAAATAAATGACGGTGCCAAAGCGGGGCCCCATTGGCTCCCTACCTGCTGGAGGAGGATGCTCTCGGGGTGCCGGCCATCCCCTCCCTGTGGGAGCCACCCCAATTAAAAGCTTGCCTTCCCAATCAGGCTAACGAGGTGGGGAAGGCGCTAACGGGCAGCCCGAATTGCCCACGCCGAAAGCCCCTGAGCGCACCAAAACCCGGAACAGCTCTTGCTCCTCCAGCCTGGGCACGGCCCAAACCACAGCAAAATCACCCCAAAGCTGCGGCGCTATCGATCCGCCACCAGAGCACGCCTTCGTTAGCGGCCGCTCATTAAGGGCACCGAGGCACCAAGGGGTCCGGCGGCTGGGGCTCGGTTTGCACTGAGTCACCGCCGCTGCCAGGAACTGGGTGGGGGGAAATCAAAGCCTCGCAGCCCGGCTCCAGAGGCGGGGGGAAAGGGAACGAGAGGAAATCCCGGCCCGTGGGAGCGTGGGGCTGGGCGGGAGGGGGGAGCTTTGGCCTGGGTCACTGCTGGGGAACTGGGGGAAAGAGACCAAAAGCGGCCCCGTCTCAGGGAAGGGCCCTAAGGGGCCAAATTGTCCCCTGGGGTGCTGAAAATAGAGAGGGAAGCAGGAAATTTGCCTCCCCCCATCTGATCTCCCAGCTCCTCCTTCGCAGCCGGGTGCTGGGGTTGGCCCCGCGAGCCGCAGGAGCCGAAATTGGGTAGGGAAAGCGGCGCGTGCAGAGCGGCTGGCAGTCGGGTCTGGCTTCCAACCGGCCCGGGAGGGGCTACAAATTGGGATATTAAGTTGTTAATTTAATTGCTTGCACAGAATCGGCTGTTAGCAATCTGCTAGCAGCCATTAGCGATAATCCCATCCTAAACAGCAGCCGTTTGTTCCTCCAGGAGGAGACAGGGTGATGCTGGGATTTTGTTTTATTAATTTTTTTCCCACATGCCTCAGTGCAGGGGCTCGGGCCAAGACTTTGGGCTCGCATCTGCTTTTCCCAACATTTTAGAAGCCTAAAAGACCGCTTTCCCCATTTCAGAAGCCTGGAGGAAGAGGCTAGTGTTAGGAGGAAAATGGTGCACCCCCCAACAAACAGCTCAGGCTCAGATGGAGGAAAAGGAGCAGCTGAAAGCACAGGGCTGGGGTGAGAAATGCCATTTTCAGGTCAGCCTCGGCGAGCTTTTCCTTCCTTTGCTCGCTGCGGTCCGCACACGGGGGACAAACGTGTGCCAGCTCAGGGAGGCTCCTGCGAGCCCAGGAGCCTGTTGACTCAAGTCTCTTCCCAGGCACAATTATGGAAAGAAAAATACAACCCAGGCCAGCCTCGGGAGGCCCAACGGAGCTGCGAGGCTGCCCTTCCTGCCAGGGACGTGGCCGCGTTTTGGCTTTCCCCTCTCTTTCCACACCCCTCAGCGACCTCTCCCTTCTCTCCGTCTTCATCCCAGCACCTTCGCACTCCCTCCCTCTCACACGAAGCTCCCGGTGCTCCTCAGGTGCTGGGGCTTGGCGGTTCTGCCTTGGTGTAGTCAAAAAAGAACCAAAAACACTGAAATAACCAGGGAGTTACCTGGTTTCTGAGCAGTTTGGTGGACGCCACCGCTCCCCTTCCCGTGGGGTCAGCGCCTCTGCTCCGTCCTCATTTCCTACGAGGCCGCTTCCACCGCCGCCCAGGGACCTGCACGACGCCGGCACAGCCGAAGCCTTTCACGATATAAACATTTATTTATAGATGTACAATTCGGTAATCAATTCTAAATCAAGAAACGCAGCTTCCAGGAGCATCCGATCACGTTACCCATGGAAATCTACTCCACAAATCCGGAGGTTTCGGCGGGCAGGCTCTGGGCGAGGAATGCCGTTCCGCCAGCCATTCAGCACCTCTTGCAGACGTGAGCTTTCCTTTCATCCCCCCACCCCCAAGAGCTCTGGGCGGCTGTGCCTCGATGAAGAGCTCTTCCAAAGCGCCGTGCTTCCACCCCGTGCCTTCCAAAGACGGAGGTGCCATAAAATAAAAAGGAGGCAAAAGACGACTTTTAAAATCAAGCCCGTGTTGTGGCGGCTGTGGAAGAAGGCTTGGAGTTCACGGGAGGGCTGATGCTTTGCCTTCAGGCAAAAATTAACCGCAGGGGACGAAAAAGGATCCAGTTTTTCCCACTGACCCCGAAGGAACGCAGGCGGCGGCGCGCCACGGCCACGTTGCGAAGTCGGGTGCGGGACAAAATAATGAACAAAGGGACAGCGCGCGGGGAAAGCCCCGTTTACAGACGGAAAGCTGCACACTGATTACGAGGCAGAATTAAAAGCAGACTGAAACAAAAAAAAGGGTACACACGGCCATAAAGCGACCAGCTGAAACCCTCCAGGACAATCCTTTCCTTCGCTCCAGTGCTCAGCTGACCCGCGGAAGCTTCTGCCGACGCTGCAAACCCAAACTGCAAATCTGGGCGGTTTCGTGCATCGCTTTTCGCCCCCTGCAGATTTGGAAATGCTTTTATTCCAAGCCGGAAGGCGGGCATCTCCCTCCCCGGCCGCAGAGCGCCGCTGCCCTGGGGAAAGCCAAGTGCAGTAAGCGCCGAGTGATTCCCAGCTCCGTGCCAGGCAGAGCGAGATACCCCGGGAAGAGACGCCGCCCGCTTCCCCTGTGCCAAGCTGGGCAGAGAACAAAATAATTTAATCATCCAACCCCTGCATAGTTTAAAAGTACAACGTATATACAGCTATAAATTAATTCTGAATAGATTATATTTCTTTTTGTTTAAAGTTTCGTCACCAAATCGTCCGGTTTCCCTCTCCAGCGCAGTCCCGAGGGTCTCCTCCTGCTGCACGGCTTTGCGGCTGTTCCCTCACCTCCCGCCACGCCGCGGTCCCTCGGCGCAGCCAGGCTGGAGGCGCTGCGAGGGGAGCAGGAGGCCGGCAGCCGCGTTTCCTGTCCTAGCTGCTGCCTGAGACGTCGTAACGGCGGAGACGGGCAGAGAGAAGAGAGAGGGCAGTTGTGCGTTGCTAATTCTCCGATTCCATCGCAGTATCGGGTTTGATTCCTTACATACAAACCGTCAGCTCGGCTCAGTGCACTTCACCAAGAGGCTTCAGGCATTTCCAGTCTGGGAACGAAAGCGGGAAGGGGGTGAGTCCCGGGGGGCCGCCCGGCGCGCCGCCACCCCGCCGCTCCCCGCCCGGCCCCGCGTTTCGGGAGGCTGCGCCCAGACCACGGGCACGCGGCGGCGCCCGGTGCCTCCTCTCGAAGGAAGGCAGGTCGGGAGCGCCGCGCTGGCCTGAAAGAAGAGGCGCCGGTATGAAAACAGGAGCGGGAGAACCGAGGTAAGAGTGCTTCCAAAAACGGGGTGCGGGCAAAAAGGGGCCGAACGCGACCCCGAGGATTTGCTCTGAGGGCCTTCAAGCTTTTAGACGCGCTTCGTGAGGCAAGGAGGGTGAAAACAAAGAACAGCTCCGCTGCTGAACCTCGCTACTCGTGCCTGGGAGCCAGGTAGCCGCATGTCCAGCGCCCCCAAGAAGTCCTGGTACGGCTCAGCAGCGTCCATACAACTAGAACTTGGTGCTTGAAGCTTCACCTTCTGCTTTTTTTTTCACGGAAACTGCTTTCAAAAGGTTTTGGGGCTAGACGGGACCACCCTCGGAGCGTCTGGGAGGTGGAATCAGCCCAGGTAATCGGGCAGAAAAAGGACTCCAGGCTCTGCCCAGGTGTCCCTGGCTTTCATCAGCTCCCCCGGGACCCAGCACTCCCGCCCTCACCTGCGCTACCCGGCTCGCCCTAACCCCAGCTCTCCGACCCTCCAGGCTCCGGCTCGGCCCCTTTTGTTTCCCCGCGACCGCCCGAAGCTGCTTCTGCAACCTGCCGTGAACTCCAACCCCCTGCTTTGTTCTCCTCGAGTGTCAGGGGAAGGCAGAGGGGGGCAAGGAACAGCTGCTTTCTACGAGTCCTTTCCCCGTCACCGCGCTTCTTCAGCGCCACGGGTAACGACTTTTTCAACAAAGCAGCCAACCAAGCGACAACAAGGGTTCGTTTAAAGGCGGTGGCTGGCTGCCACGGCTGGGAACGGCGTAGCGAGATAAGGAAAACACACTTCAGCCAGCCGAGCTGTGCCGGGCGCGCGGTTGACAAGAGCTCGGCCGAGTCGCCAGCACGCCCGGGGCTTTGCTTTGTTCCTCGAGGACCAACGCCAGCAAAAACAGCGAGCTCGGAGAGAGCCGGGGTGCTGACATGCAAGCCAGAGAGAATTCATCTCCCAGGTCAGGAGGGCGGGCGTGCCAGAGGGGGCTGCTTCCCCCCGCTACGTGCGCGCGTCCGGAGGAGACTCACGAAGACTCGTGCCTCAGGGATTTAAGTATTAAAAGCCCAACTGCGCCGCGCTCTGCCGTCCCAGGCAGCGGCACCAGCTCGTACTTAGGGCTCCGCCGAGCGGGCCGGCGGCGGCTATCCATGCAGAGAGGCCTGTACGTCTGACAGTCTGCTACAGCTGGGGGTGCCCATCTTCTGCGCCCGCTGGTACAGCTCCGAGTCCCCGAAGTAGCGCGCCCGGTACAACAAGCCTTCCTCTGCCAAGGGAGAAGCGCGGCGTTAGGAGCACGGCGGGGGAGGAGGCCCCTCACCAGGCCGAGTCCCACCGAGCACGGGGAAGGAGAAACGCGGAGGCTCATCGCTCGGCAGGCTGCGGAACGTGCCTCCGCGCTGTGAAAACACAACTTCAGCGTGGCTCGGCAGGTTTCTTCCTGCAGCACACAACCCCCTCTGCCCCTGAGCCCACGCTACTCACTCTGCTGCTTCTCCTTCCAGCAGTTATTTCGGAGGTTGGCGATGTAGTCGTCCTCCACGCTCCTCTCCACGTTCTTCAGGTTGGTGCCCGTGTACTCCTCGGCGAAGTTCTCGGACACGTAGTAGATGACTTTCAGGTGCTCTGTCACCCTCCTGTGTATGTGACCCACGGACCTGGCTCGGGAGAGAAGGCAGAACAGCGTCGGACACCTGAAGGGCATGGCCAAAGCCTCGCGGCGCCTCGCCACGCCGCAGAGGATCGCACGCCGCTGACTGACCACACGCATCGCCCCCACGCACCCCCCGCCTCCGAGCTCAGCAGAGGAGAAACCTCTGGTGGAAAGGAAGCAGCAGCACGGGGAGGGACAAGCCGGCAGGGAGCCCCACGGCTGCTCCCACTGCCCCTCGGCCGGACCCTGCGCCCTCCCCTGGGGACGTCCGCCGCCCCCAGCAGTGGCAGCTTCCCCTAGCTCATCACATGCTGCTGCGGGAACACAACTAGATCCCTCTCCGCGCTCGAGCCTGCACCGACGAGTACAGCAAGCAGCTTCTGGAAGGAAACCTCTCCTTACCCTAACCCTGCCCCCTCGGATTTGCATTTCAGACAAAACCGGGTTCTTGTTTGCTCCCCAGCGCCCCGGCAGACCTAGGGACACTCGCTGGGGCGTGCCTGCAAGCCGCAGCACAGGACCTGTGCCCAAACGCTGGATTCATCGGGAACGGCTCCAGCTGGAGCCGTGCCCCAAGTCTCCCACAACAAACACCAGCTGGCTGCTGCATCCAGCGCCAGCCCGCCTCCTGAGCCAGGTATAAACATCAGCTCCTCCGTGAGCAGGGCGTGCAGGAGCGAGTCAAACACTCCTGCACGCTCCACCAGGGAGAACAGTGGGTCACCCCCCGGGCGGAGCAGGACCCAAAGCTCTTTTCGAGAGCACGGCAGTGCCTGCTGGCAGCTCAGCTCGCTGCTTTACCCGTCAGCACAGAGCCCCGAGGCCTCCACAAGCCTGAATTCCTCTTCTGTGCGCAGACGAAGGAAGGAAGCTACAGCGTGAGCCCTCGGAGGAGCCTTTCTGAGCGCGCAGAGCTCCCGCAGCGTGCTGAGAACGGGGGCAGAAGAAACCTGCTACCTGGAGGCAGCCGTGCCGTTCGGCCAGGCAGCTTCGGTGAGGCGTTGCTGAGCGGGGTGGCACGCACCTGGGCGGGCCGGTCAGCAAGAACTTGATTTTTGGAAGAGGCTTCCGAAGGGAACCGAGTGACAAGGGTTTCTTTACGACTCTGCCGTTCTCAGCAACGGCCTCCCATAAACAAGGGGCACTAAAACCTCCCCGCGCCATTAAAACCTCCCCAGGTTCAGCAGCTTGCCTGCGGCACGCTGGGTTCGGCGCAGCCAGCTCGTTTCCTGCCAAGGAACAGCTGGGCTCAGCATTTTTTCCTTTGCCTGAGCAGCAGAGCAGCACCGCCTGCCGGCACAGCACGCTGCTGCTCCAGCTCCTCCCGCCTCGCTCAGAAAACACGGCCGAGGGGCTGGGGCAGCTCGTTCGCTTCTCTTGTCCCAACCCCAAGTGGGAAATCGGATGGCACGGCGAGGGAGCGTCTTTTATTCCCCCCCCATATTCCACTGCTCCGGACTAGATGTAAACCCAGCTGCGGCTTTTAGGATGAGCAGCTCTGAATTTCATTTTTCATACCCCGATTTAATTCCACATCTCAGCCCACTGCACAGGGATCTCGGCGCACCCACGCGGCCCCGCTGGGCCACAGCTTCTCGAAGGCATTTACCCCGTCCCTTTCCCACCCAGCTGCAGGCTGCAGAGGTTCCCCGTCAGCGCCCCAGTCCGTCAGCCCAGCGAGCACCCCCCGGCAGACCCTCCCGTCCCAAGACCTGCCTGAAAACAAGGCGGCCTTCCCTGACGTGTGAGACACCAGGGAGCAAGGGCAGGAGGAGATAAAGCGAAGCACCGGTGGGAAAAGCAGAGCGCCCAGCTCCCCGCCCCGCCACGGCGGCCAGCCCTCCAGAACCCACCCCGCTTCAATAGGCTCAGAGGAAGGGGTACTAACGGCCTCTGGCTCAGGCTGTAGGGAGGGCTGGAGACCATCATCTGGCTGAGAGCAGACACGATGATCAGGATGAGGATAGGCATCAGCTGGACAAACAGCCCGAGGCCGCCCTGCAGGAACAGAAACGCACAGTGGAGCGCCATCCGTAGGCTGGCAGGCAAAGACCCCGCGGCATCGCTTTCCCTCCCTCCCAGCCCGAACACAGCCTCAGTTCCCCTGCCCCACGGAGGCAGCGGGCTCAGGAGGCTCCCCAGAGTTAACTGGGAGACGTTTGGCCGCCCGCAGCTCTCCTCCTGAAAGGACAGCGTGACTCTGGAGGTCCCAACGTCTCCAGCTTTGACTGGAGGGGACGGGCAGGGGGAACCCGGTGAGCAAATTTCAAAAGCCTCCCGCCTGTACTTTGCTTGCCTCCGTCTGACCGCGCGCCCCGTGAGGCTCCCGTCCTGCTCGTGCCGGTGAGCAGAACTGGTTTTGTGAAAGCGCTCTCCCCTCCTCGGGGTCAGATAAAGAAATTCCCCCTCTGCCTCAGCTCTGAGCTCCCTCCGCCTCTGGCAGAGCGCGCTTCCCCCTTTCCCCTTGCGAAGAACTACTCGGGAAGTTCTCACTTTTTCTTTCTTTTCCTTTTTAAGCATTTTACTGGCTATTGAAAGAGGGGGGTTATGTTGCGTCCCACATGCTCCTTCCTTGGAGGCATATGCAGATCCTGTGACGGAAATCCCCCAGGCAGCTCAGGCCGTGAGGCTTTTTCCTCGGTGAATTACACACCACAGACTGCAAACACCCCATCCCGCACCGTGAGATAGAAGGGGGGAGCCACCTGTGTCGTATCATCTGAGAGCTGCCTCTGCCTTTTAAAATCAGAGAATGAAGTGAGAGGAAATGCTTCCTCCCTGCGAAAATCAAGCACGTTTGACTGGTGTCATCTCATTTCGAGGCGGCACGGGTTCACGAACACACCGGCGTTTTTCCCCGCTGGAAGAGAGCTCGCGGCCCGCTGCGTGCTCCCCACTTACGTCTCCCTGGTGCTCCCGCCTGTCCTGCCTCTGGTGGTAGGTGTACCGCATCCTGCCGTTGCTGTACACGTGGACGTTACCTGCGAGCGGAAGGCGAAGGACACACAGAGGTCAGCGCACGCAGGACGGCGCCGGCTGGCTAGGAAGGAACCACAAAAGGTGGCTACGTCCCACGCCAGCCTCACCGACAAAAACACAACCCTGAAACTAGACTGTGGAGGGATCCCAAGCAGCTCAGCAGGGGCGGCTGCAGCAGCTCTCCCCAGGAGACCGACAGAATTCATGCGAAGGAGTTTATCTTTTGATTAACGCCAGTCGGAAACAGAGGAATAAATACTTTTGGTAGGTTTTCCATCTTAAAAGCAGCTTTTCCTCGTTTTAGACGTCAAAACTACAGCTGAAGAGGGAGACCAGCTGCAAAACTACTCCTGGATTCTCAAGGGACAGAAGGGAAAGGGAAAAAGAGACTGAGCAAGGACAGCAACTCGCTGGCGTTACCGGCGTAGCCCCAACTTTCTGAAACAGAATTTTCCCCAGGTTGGTCCAGAGGCCAAATGAACGCTGCCTCCGCTGCCAACAGGGGGAACACGAGGCAGGCTTCTGAAACAGCCTTCTGGTAAACTCTCTGGTCTCAACTCACTCCGTTCTTTCCTGCTACCCAAACCTCAATAGCATTGGGTAGAGCAGGCACAGACCGAGCCCTGGAAGTTACCGGGGCTTGTTCCCATGGCAAGATCTAACTTCTGACCCAGCAGGCACAACAGCCTTCTTCGGGACCCGGTTATTATCGCGACCAGCACCGCAGCGAGTCATTGCTGCTCTAACATTCAGTCCAGCCTAGGAATGCGGGCAAACACCTGAGCTGGGGGAAGAAGCCCAGCTCTGCTGGAATTACCCGCCGGGTCCCGAGCTCTCCGAGTTCCCATGGAACAATTTAGCAAACCCTAGGTGTCTGGGTCACCTGGGAGGGAGAGCTCCCATCAAACTGGGCTGTGGAGGGGAACGCTGCTGTCCTGCCGGTCCTCGCCCTGCCCAATAAATCCCCACTGCGCCGGGACCGTCGGAAGGACCGGGTCCCTCTCAGGACACCGAGGTTTCACGTGCTTACTGGAAGGAAATCCACCGCCAAAGAACATGTTGAAGAGGTCCTCGGGGGAGATGTCCGCTTCAAACCCGCGGTGGAAGTCTGAGTGACTGTGTCCGTGCCGAGCAGGGTTGAGCTTCTCGTCCCCGTACTGGTCATATTGCTTCCTCTTCTCCGGGTTGCTCAACACCGCGTACGCGTTGCCGATGGCTGAAATATCGACAATAAGGAAGCAATTAGCTCCTTTCTTCTCGAGGTAACGCGCTGAGCCCTGCCAACAGGCACGGCTCGCCCTCCTCAGCGCCCAGATGAGGTTCTCCAGCAGCCAGGTCTCCGACAGCGCGGCTCTCCTACCCGGCACGCTGCTTTGGCCAGCGCAGGCAGAAGGAAACCACAGCTGTTGGCTGAAAGCCGTGTCAGCGAGCTGTGCGTTTCAGAACCTCCAGGTTCCGGAACGAAGGTGCTTAATTACCAGGGCTGTTAACAACGCCTGCGGAACTAAATCCCCCTGGGTTCCCTGCTAACTCTCCGCAGCCTCAGCACACGCAGGGCCTTCCAAGCAGGCCGCCCGCCTGTTCCTGGGCTCCTGTCCCCGCGCATCCCAGTTCACCCCTCGGCGCCAACCCGCCCGCGAGCCTCTGTACGGGGCTGCGGAGCACATCCCTGCTCCTCCCGGCGCCGCAAGGAGGGGAGGAAGCTCTCAGCACTGGGGCTGGCTGCTGCGTTAGAGGCAGGGGCAGCAGGAAAGGCAGGTACGTGCCCTTTGGAGGGGATTAAGATGCGGAATTTTCCCAGCAGCGAGCCCGAGGTGTTGGGTTTCTTCCTGGACTAGAGGTCTGGAGAGCGGAGGATGTAATGTCAGCATGCTCGCTGTACGCCTCGGTTATAATTAGCGCACACGCAGCAAACGCTTCTGCGAGCCGGGCAGGAAGCTGGACCACAAGGACTGGCTCCAGCACTCGAGCCGGTCCCTTCGCAGCGCGTGATTAAGCAACGAAAATGGGGCAATTCAGGATCCTGGTCATCGTCTAGCCTTCTGCTGACCAAGCGACAGGGAAACGCCTCGTTCCCGGTCAGGATTGTAGCTCCCAGCAGCTAGGTCCAGCTCCTTCCCCAGCGTCAGCCGAAGGCAGTGATGCAAACGTGGCTCAACGCAACGGCAGCCACCTGCAGCCGCGGCCAACAAGGTCCCAGGACAAGACCTTTATCAGCCGTGGCCGGGAAGCCGAACGTCAAGACCTGAGCTAACACACACCAACGTTAGAAAAAATTAACCCGAGCCCTCAGAGCGCCGCACGTTTCCCCCTTCGCCCTCTGGAAGGGAGCAGCTGGACTTTGGCGAGCCCTGCAAACCGGCAGCCCTGCTGAAGGCCGGGGAGAGCCAAGGAGACGAGGCGGGAGGATAAAGGGCACCTTGCTTGACGCGCGACTTCTGGCACGTAACTCCTGTCAAAGCCTTCGGCAAACATCGGCGCTGGAGATTAGAGGTGAGGAAACCTGCCTTTCGCCACCTGGCGAGGACTGACGGATAAACCGGCGGCCGGCGGCTCGCGGCACAGGCGACGCAGGCAGATGCTCCCTGCTTAACCTGGCCCCTGCGCTAAGAAAGAGTGGCTGGGGGTCAGCTCGCTATCGGCCAGCAGCGAGACGCTTATCAGTCGTGGATGTAAGCCCAAAAAGGCTCGAACAAACCTTACGTAAGACTTTTACTGCTGAAATTTGTCCACTCGGAGCTCGCCCCTCACTGCACTCGTGGCCTTGCTCCCTGCTCCAGCAGAAGTCCGGGCACTTCCCTCCCGAGGTGGGCAGAATCGGAGCGCGGTACTGAAAGGGCTCAGCGCTGTGAAACGGGCACGAGAAGTGCTGTGCTCATCTCCGTCGTCACGATCAGGATCGCGCCGTGCTGCTCCAGCTCCGCTGCACCCCTGGTGCTGCTCAGAGCCCCCCCGGCAGGTGAAAAGCCGACGAGGGGGGTATGGGCAGCGAGGGAAGTGCCCGCGGGGCCGTTCTGGGGATCTCCATCAGAAGAGGCCTCACTTTACTCGGGAGCGGAGCAATCCCAGAGCCAGCCCAGGGGAGCACGGTGCCACGATCACCGGCCTGCTCCTTTATTTCCCCTCACACAGCTGAAGGCAGCTCCCGTGCCACCCTCCCGCGTTTGTTCTAGCAAAGGGGAGTTACCCGGCCCACAGGCATTGCTGAGCGCTCACATCCACGAGTCAGCAGCTCAGCAAACCCCTCCTGCTGAGGCTTCTGACGTAAGACACGGGAGATGAAGAAGAAAGGAAATGAAAAAATCCACGAGCGCAACGCTCCTGCTGACCTTTCTGAGCTCTGACTGGGCTCGGCTGTACGGCCGGCGCGGTTTCACCCGGGGAAACCCCCGGCACTTCTACCCAGCAGACCCAGCCCCAGCCCTTCCTGGCGGCCAGGCCCTGAGCGGGCAGCCCGAAGGCCGAGGGTCTGCCTGAAACGCCCCGCGGGCAGGGACGGAGCCTTTGGCAGACGGTTTTCCTGCCGGAGCCCAGCCGGCACTATTCCTCCCGGGGGACTCAGTCACAGCAGCCCCGCTGCGCTCTCAGCGTGCGGGGGCATTTTGGGAGATGTTTGTAAGACAAAGGGACTGCAAGCACAACACCCGCCTCCGGTGCCAGCAGGGGAGCAGCCAGCACCTGCCCCAAACGCGCCGTGTGGGCAGCTCCCAGCTCCCAGCGCGCTTCGTTCGGGACACAACCAGCTCAGGAGAAGAGAACTCTGCTGCCAAGAGCCTGACTTCGCTCTGCCTGAACCAGGAGGTTGTTTTCAGGAGTCCCTGCTAGCCCAGCTCAGCAGCGTCGCCCGATGGCTGCGGGTAAATCTCACGGTACCTTTAAAGGCCTCCGTAGCCCCCGGCGCGTGGTTCTTATCGGGGTGGAACTTCAGCGCCAGTTTCCGGTACGCCTTTTTCAAGTCCTCGTCGGAAGCTTCTCTGCTGACTCCCAGGATTTCGTAGTAGTCTTTGCACTGCTTTACCCTGCCAGGGGAAAAGGGACGGGCGGGGAGTTTCGGCTGCGAGAACTGCTCTGCCTCGGGTGTGTCGACTCCGCGACGTCGCACGCGGCGCGGTTCCGGCCGACGGCGCGCAGCGAGCCCTGCTTTACTCAGCTCGGGTTCCGCAGAGGCGACCCGCTTTTTCCTCACGTGCTCGCCCGCAGCCAGCCTGCGCTACGGGCACCCAAACGCTCCCAGGGAACGAGGCGGGCCAGGAAAGGTGGCAGGGCCTCTCCCCGGGCAGCGCTGTCACCTCCAGAGCAGGAGCAGGACGCGTGGGGGGGGGGGCACAAGGACGACAAGCGGCAGGCCAGGAGCTGGGGGATCACTGGGTTTTTGGCGTCCCCCCCGTGACGTTTCAGACCCGGTAAATTCGGGCTTAAAAACTAACACGGGCTGAGCCGGGGAGGGAGCAGCAGGCGCCGCCCAGCCCCGCGAGCTCTCCGCCACCATCCCTCCTCCTCACAGGACCCGGACGAGCCAGAGCAGAGCGGATAAACGCGTCCCGGGAGCTGCCAGCAGGAGCGTCCCGAGCATCTCTCCCGGCAGAGCGAGGAGCCCCGCGGGGGGTTTCTACTTGGCGTGACCGCGAGCAGCAGGAGAGGGGGACGAGGCCGTCCCCGAGGCCCCGGGCAGCGCACGCACCTCCTGACGGCATCCGCCTGGTCCCGCGTGTAGCCCCGCGGCGCCTCCCCCGCCGCCTCCCCGCCGCTGCCCGGCCTCCCCTGGGGGCTCGGCGGCGCCCCGGGGCTGGGGTCGGGGGCGGGCTGGGCGCCCGCTGCCTGCTGCTCCTTGTCGAGCTCCTCCAGGAGGGCTGCAACGGGAGGGAGGCGAGAATTAAGGAAATTCGGGGGGAATTAGGAGATTGGGGGGGGGGACTTAGAGCTTTGGGGGGGGGGAATTAAAATAAATTCAGGGAAATCAGATGAATTTGGGAAAAAAATAAATAATCTCGGGGGAGATTAGAAAAAATTGGGGAGAATTAAAGAAATGAAGCAAAAATTAAAAGGAATCCAGGGGAAGTTAAAACAGCTCCGGTGAAAATCAAAGCCCTTCTGAGGAAATTGAGGCCATCCAGGGAAAATGAAAAGAGACCCGTTAAAAATTAAACGAAATTCTGGGAAAATTGGGGAAATTCTGGGAAAATCAACAGTATCCAGGGGAAATTAGAAAAATTCAGGGGAAGTTCGAAGAAATTCAGGAAAAAATAGAGAAATTGAGGAGAAATTAGAGAAATTCAGGGAAAATTAGAGGAATTCAGGGACAATTAGAAGAAATTCAGGTAAAATTAGAGAAATCCAGGGAAAATTAACGCCCCCCTTCCCCCCCACCCCCCGGACTCGCTTTCCCAG
>NW_023312333.1:0-48364 GCF_011077185.1 Oxyura jamaicensis
GGGGGGGGCCGGGGGGTGTGCAAGCGGCGTCCCCAGCCCGGCAGGAGGAGCAGGTGCATTGCACGCGTGCACTGCAAGCAGCTGCGCGCCGCACGGGGACATTGTGCACACACGCAGGCGCTGCGCGCTCCTGTGCATTGCACGCGGGCGTTGCACAAACACACGCACTGCACATGCCCGGGCGCTGCACGCAGACGTATGCACTGCACAGCCCTGCACAGCGCACACGCACGCTGCTCACGGGCACCGCACCCCCGTGCACCGCACAGGCACAGCCTGCAACACCCCCGTGCATCGCACAGGCACATCCCCATGCACTGCACGCCCCTGTGCCCTGCACATCCCTGCGCACCGCGCAGCCCCGTGCGCTGCACACTGCACACGCGCATCCCCGTGCATCGCCCGCTGCGGTGCATTGCACATCCCGGTGCGTTTCCCACCCCTCTGCACTGCATACGGACGCCCTGGTGCACCGCACCTCCCGGCGCACTGCCCATCCTTGTGCATCGCACGCCCCCCTTCGCCGCTCGCCCCCATTCACTGCGCGCCCCCATTCGTTGCACACGCACATCCCGGTGCCTTGCACATCCCCGTCCGCGGCGCATCCCGCACCCCCCCCCCCCGCGCACCGCACCCCCTCCCCGCTCTCACCTCCACCTCCTGCGCTCCCGGCCGAGGCGGCCCGGCGGCAGCGGTTATGCAGAGGGGGAGAGGCCGGAGGCTGGGGGTGAGCCGGGCGCCCCGCAGCCCCCCGCCGCCCCCCGGCCCCGCGCGGCTCACTCACGTCTCGGAAGCGGTTCCAGTGCCGGATGCGGCCGCCGTACTGCGCGATGGAGGACAGCCACTGCTCGTCCTCCAGGAAGTTCCCGGCCGGCCCGCTGCCCGTGCCGGTGCCGGTGGCGGTGGCGGTGGCGGTGGCGGTGCCGGTGGCGGTGCCGGGCAGCAGCAGCAGCAGCAGCGCCAGCAGCCCCCGCAGCGCGCCGCAGCCCCGCATCCTGCCGCAGCGCCGCCGGGAGCCGAGCGGGGCCGAGCGGGGCCGAGCGGAGCCGAAGGGAGGCGAGGGGCGGCGAGCGGAGCCGAGCGGAGCCGAGCGGGGCCGGGCGGGGCCGGGCGGGGGGCGAGGGGCGGCGCCTGCACCTGCGCGGCGGGAGGGGGCCGCGGCCTGGGGCCGGCCTCGGGCGCCCGACACCAAGCGGCAGCGCTCAGAAAACGGGCCCCGAACCCCAAGTTCCCAACACACCAGAGCCCCCAGACGCCAGACCCCGACACATCAAACCCAAACGCACCGGACCCCAACGCACCCGCCCTCAAGACCCCCAGACAGCAGACCCCCTCGCAGCAGACCTCAGCACACCAAAGCCAAACAGACCAAACCCAAACTCACCAGACCTCAATGCACCAGACCCCAGCACACCACACCCCAAGCCCACAGGACACCATACCCCAGGACACCTGCCTTCAGAACCCAAACCCCAGCCCTCAGACCCCAAGACACCAGACCCCAAGTCCCCAACACACCAGACCCCAAACCCCAGTTCCCAAAGATGCCAGACCCCAAGACACCAGACCTCAGGTCCCCAGCGCACCAAACCCAAACACGCCAGGCCCCAACCCCGCAGCCCTCAGACCCCGCGACGCGCCCTCGCGAGTACGCACAATAGCCCTGAGGCTCAGTCACGTCGTGACAGGAATGGTTTTAAAATGAAAGAGGATGGACTGAGCCGAGACATCGTGACAGGAACGGTCTCAAAGTAAAAGAGGGTAGATGGAGACTGGGCACGAGGAAGACATTCTTCACTCGGAGGGCGGTGAGGCCCTGGCACAGGCTGCCCGCAGAGGCCGTGGATGCCCCATCCCTGCAGGTGCTCAAGGCCAGGCTGGATGGGGCCCTGAGCAGCCTGACCTAGTGGTGGCATCCCTGCCCATGGCAGGGGGTTGGAAACGGATGATCTTTGAGATGCCACCCAACCCAAGCCATTCTGCGGTTCTGTGACACGACCCCCCCATGAGCACGCACAAGCAGCCCCTCTCCCTGACAAGCCATTCCAGCACCCTTGGAAGCGACGCCTGAGTTTTCCATCTATTCTTTTCGCCCTCCCGAGGGTGGCTGCTCCTCTTGCCGACCGCAGCAGCAGCTGGGGCTGGAAGCGTCGCTTTGTAGCAGTGAAACCACCGGCACGCTCCGAAGCGGTCACTGGAAGCGGTTCCCTTCCCGTTCACAGCTGCGTGCCGGAAGTTTGATTACAGAAGCTGTCAAGCAACCGGAGATGAACACTTTGCTTTTGAAGGGGATTAATTTATTTGGAGATCAACATCACGCAGGCACGCTGCTGGAGATCCAAGCGGCGCCTGACCTCGATCCCGCGCTCCGGGGAGCTCTCCTGCATTGCGCATGCTTACGTAAAGCACAGGCTTCCTCCTCTGAAACACAGCCACGCTAAAGCAGGGTGGTGCCCCCCAAAGCCAGTGTTTCCAGCTGTTCTCTTGGAAAACGAACTCGTCTGGAGTTCCTGGGTTGCTGTCCAAAATCCTCGTCCTATAAAAACGTATCGGTGGTGGTGCCCAGAGGGGGCCCGCGGCGGCGGCCGCGCTCCCGTTCAGCAGAAGTCCAGCTGCCCCGACGTCGCGTAGTAGCCGGAGGCGTCCGTGGAGAACCTCTGGGAGAGCCGAACCGCGTCCAGCTGCACCTCGCCGAAGTAGAAGTGCTCGAAGAGCTGAAGGAGAGGAGAAAAAAACGTTTCGGTAGCTCCGAGAGAAACGCAGCCTGCGGCCGCTCCACCAACCACGAGCTGCTCCTGCAGAAAGCCCCTGCTCGCTGACTGACCTTTAACAAAACTGCTCTTCAAGACTTCCACCCCTAGGGACTGCATTTGGCCGCTAACGCCATCGACGTACGAAACGAACTCCCCTTTTTGAGCAGCAGCTGCTCAGCCCTTCCCCGCGGAGAGCCCTGTTCACCGTCCCAGAGGCCGACCTGGGGCACGCCGCGGTCGCAGAGCGAGGCCGGGGTGTTTTTCCCCCGATCCAGGCCACGGATTAGGGCGACGGCTCAGCCCTCATTCAAAGTAGCAGGCTGGAGGGGAAGGATCTCTCCCCGCCAGCGCCGACCCCCCCTGCTCAACAAATCCTCCTTTGTTCGGCGGGGGCCGGAGCGCAAGTTAAGGAAAGCGAGGCGGTGCTCGGGCCTGACGGCGTGCCTCTGCCGATAATCCCATCGGCGGGGCCAACCAGAAAAACGGCATCCGAGCCGGGGAAGTTCAGCAGCATTGCCGGAAGGGCACCTGGGTGAAACGCTCTTCCTCTTCCACTAGGACTCAAGAAAGGGCTCTGGCTGGGAGCATCCGTCCTGCCTCAGGAGGAGCTTCTGTCTCCCTAGGAGCGGAGCGGATAATTTCCAGACTGTTTAAGGCGAGGGCTACCAACACCAATGGCTAGCAAAAGCCAACGCATTAATTAAATTACGGCCCCTGGAGGCAGCGGTGCACCAGTTCCTACCTACTGATCACAAACCCAGAGCACGAGCACCTGGAGGACGCGGGTTTCTCGGTGCCGGAGGGTTCGGCCACGGCCCAGGACGGGGGGCTGCTGGAAAGAAGTTATTCCAGGGGAGCGTCTCCGCCAGGGAGCGGAGGAAAAGAGGAGCCACGACTGCCACCATGCAAACTCCATTTGGCCCGATTAAAGATTTATACAATTAAAGATTAATCGTGTTCCCAAAAGCCTGCGTGCTTCTTGTTAGAGGACTTGGGATAAAACGCCTCATTAATAAGAGATGGTAGGGAGGAGGCTGCTCTCCCCTCTCTTCTCCTTTGTGCAGGGCTGAGAAGGGCTGAGACGACTTCCCCGCGGCCAGCCAGGGAGACAAACCTTCCCCCTGCTCCCCTCGCCGCCGGCACGTCGGCTGGGAAAGGCCAGCACCAGGTCCCCGACGGCACCGCCCGGGTCACGGCCTCTCCATGTGCACGCTGCAGGGAGCGAAGCAGAGCCCTCGGAGCAAAGCACTTTGCAGTCCCTTGGCTTCTTCTTCCTTATAAAAAAAAATCCACCGCCTCTCATGTGTCCGAGCGTGCGCTTGTTTCCCGGTGAGAACACCGCTAGGACTATTGATTTTTGGTAATGTAGCTGTTCTCTCTGAGAGTAAACATGCTACGAGATTTAAAGGACAGCCACAGCCTTTTTTTTTTTCCCCCTCTGCTCTCGTTTCGAGCCAGCTTCTCGCTGATGCTTCTCCGCTCCCTTCGGCAACCGGCCGCCGTGCGTGAGGCTCAAGGCCAAGATCCACCTTGGGCAATCGGGAAGGAGGCCCTCGAACGGCATCCTCGGAGCCTCCCGCGCCTTCCCGACAAGCAGCCACCCCGCGTTCGTCCCCAGGGGCTTGGGAAGAGATTTCCGAGGGCTGAGCCTCTGCTTCTGACTTCCACTTCTATTTATCCTGGGGAGAAGCCAAGCGGAGCCGAGGAAGATATTTATATCTCCCACCACGGAAACGCTCTGCTTTCGGAGGAGGCCGATGAGGTGCCTCCTGGATGAGCATCTCTGCTTTTTTTTTTTTCCCCCTCTCCCCCTGGAAAAGGAGATAAGTGGAGGTCGTCACAATTCTCACACATGCTCACACAGAGAACAATCGCCCTCCCGGACGCGCTACCCCAGGCAGCCAAACCCCCTGCTGCCCCCCCCCAGGATGAAACCCAACCGGGCCACGCGTCGAGAGCCGGGCAGCTTGTTCAAGGAACGGGCTCTTTCCCGTTCTATTTTCACTTCCAGAGCATCTCCTCTGAAGCAGTTTGGTGCCAGAAGTACCTGATCCCTGTATGATTCACTCCGGCCACCGCCACGCCAACCATCAGCTGCCAGGGGTTTAATTATGCCTGGAAGCTCGCCAGCCCTAATGCACACGGCGGCGGGTGGGAAGGGCAGGTGGGCAGGCGCTAGCCCCGGCCAAATCAGGGAGCGCGTCCCTGCCACGGCTGTTTAAAGGACCGCTGGCCCAGCACCCCGGTTCCTCGGCTAGTGCACGGGTGTTACGGGGCGAAGACACGGCGCGGAGCCGCGAGGAGAGGGCCGGGACGGGCAGGGATCCTTCCCCTGGCTTTGGCTTTCAGCCTCCTGCAGGTTGGGAGAGGTGGCAGCAGAGGCCCTTTTAGCTATCCTGGGCGCGTGTTTCTGCGCTTTGATTTCCCCCAGACAGGGTCAATGCCACCTAAACGCCACCGAGCCTTGGGTCCGTAAGCAAATGCCACCCCGCGGGTCTTTCGCATGTCCTTTACGCGGCAATCACACGGTGACCAGCTCAGAAAGGACCCACGCTGGCATTTCACCTTCCCGGCCCGCCTTCCTCCAGGTAAAGCTGTCTGGGGCCAGGTGCAGGCCTTTTGTTCATCTTGCCCCCCTCCAGGGCCTGCTCCTCGGGGCGCACCGTCGCGCCGCTCCTGGCGTGCTGCAGAAGCTTTGCTTCAGCTCAGGGCTTTGGGTCCTTGCCCCTCCTCGCCGCAAACTCCATGAAAATTCATGCGCTTGAGGAAATCAAACCCTGGTTGCTATGGTGAAAGGCGTTCTGCAAACTCAGAAACAAATACAAGTGGGACGTTTGGAGGTTACTGGATCCTTGCACATCTTTCAGACAAGAATAAAATGAAAAAAAAAAAAACCAAACCACCACAAACCCACACGCTCGCGCGTTAAGGGCTCCGCTAACTTCCCCGCCCCAGACGCGAGGGATTCGCAGTGCAACCTCTCCAAGGAGATCGATGATCAGCCGCCGCGTGTCTCCACGGCAGCCTCGGCCCCACGGCGCCCAGCGCTCCCCGTTACAGCACACGCAGCGACGGTTCTTCAGAGCCGGCCTTTGGCTTTGCTGCAGTGGTGCCGGGAGGCTGGCGGGGCGTGCGGGGACGCTGGGACGAGGAGCTCCGTCAATGTGACCTCCCGGTTCTGCTCACAAAGCCACCGAGAGGAGGAGCCGGGCCACGGAGCCAGTCAATTAATTCAGACAGACCCGGGAAATTATCCGGCAGAAGGGTCAGGGCACCTTTGGGATGAACTGCCTCCTTTGACTAATCGATGCGTTCTTTCTCTCTTTTCCCCCTGCGCTAAATGCGCTGGGCCTCCATCTCTATTAAGGAGCCGCCGTAATTCAAGCCCTGCCAGCTCCAGGGAGAGAAAAACAAATGTCCTTGAAGATCAGGAAGGTGACGCTGCCTCAGCTGGCAGCCATCTCGGGGGAGCTCGGGGGCGCCAGGCGGAGGCACCCCCAGCCCAGCTCCACAACGCCGCGAGGACGGGCCGAGGGGAGCCAGGAGCTTCCCCAGCCTCTCGGCGAGCCCCCCCTCGCCCAGCCCTCCCAGCGCCGGCACAGAGAGGTGCTGAGCACCTCCACAAAGAGAAGCTGCTCTCCCATGCTGGAAGGTCACCGAGAGGATCCGCGCACGGCAGCCTTTCGTTTCGGCTTTTGGCTCCTTTGGGGAACCCTCGGCGAGGAAAGCGCTGCCTCATTCCCGAGGCTGCACCGCGGGCTCTTACTCGGGCTCTTCTCAGCCCGGTGGGTTTCGGTTTGGTATTTGGAGCTCCAAACTTTCCGAGCGGCCACCTCCGGGTGTGTGCCCGCTCCAGTTCTCAGCCCTGCGTTGGATTTACGCTCTCAGCACCTCGCTGAGGAGAACTGGGCACTCCTGATCTCACCCAGCGTGGGGTCTTCGGCCCTTTGATTTCACCTCTGCTTAAAAATACAACGGGAGAAGACTGTCTGCTTAAATTCACCAACAAAAGCTGCACAGAAGAGGTAGCGGGGGCTTCAGAACACAGTCAGCGCTCCTCATCTGCAAGGGGAATTGGCGAGGGTGGCTCTGCACAGGGGCAGGAGTTACTTTCTTTAACGCTTGTTGGGTTTCGGGCATTTCAAGCCTCTTTCCTCGCTCAAAACTCGCTTACCTCTTGTCTGAACGGGGCAAAGGCCGCCCCAGGCTCCTCAGACCTTGAGTTAAGAATCATTCGGTTCAAACCCAGTGAGGGCTGAGATGTTTTCCTCCCCACCCTAAGCCTTCCCTTCCTTCCGAAGCAGGATGGAAAATTTTTGGCCGGGCTGCGCCTCCACGTTCCTTTCCATTTTTTATTTATTCGCCACAGCCTTGGCGTTTTCGCGAAGGGAAATAAATAAAAGCGGGCGAGTAAATAATAAATAAAAGCCCGGAGGCGGCCAAGCCTCGTCTCCGGAGATGCACGCAGCTGCCCCAGCCGCCTCGGTGCCAGGGCCGTGCCGCTCGGCCAGCTGCGACGCCGGGCACGCGGCCACCCTCGGGGACAGAGGAGGAGGAAGAGGAGGAGGAGGAAGCAACGCGGAGGGGCTGCCAAGCCCAATCTTCCTCGCTCGGGGAAGGAGCTGCCCCCTCCCTCTGCTCGCCAGGGGATGTTTTGCTTTGCTCCCGAGCGGAGCGGGAGTTTGGGACGTGACTGGGATGCTCAAAGGACCCAGCAGCTGGCCACCCTAAAAGGAAGAGGTATTGCTGCGTCTGGAGCGCTTCGTAAAGCGTCCCCGCTCCGCGGGACGAGGCAGGCACGGAGGCAGAGCGTCTGGCGCTCCCACGGGAGGCACAAATCACTCGCAGGCTTCCCTTGGGCTTTCTGCACCAGCGAGCCCGAGGAGCCTTCTTCACGGCTGTTGTTCGAGCCAGAAGCCATTTGGGCTCCCCAGCGCAGCTCGTCCTCCAGGATCTATTTTCTGAGCGGTGTGGGAAGGCGCCGGCCCGCACAGCCATTTCTTAGCACAAACAGGAGTGGACGGATAACTCCGCGGCACGGGTCGAACAAAGGCTTCTCAAATACAATTCCCATCAGGGCTGCTGAAAGCAAAAGACCAGCTGGGGCCTGGGGTAACGCCGGCACGCCACCAGCCAACACGTGCCCGCGGCAGCTCAGATCCTGCGGCAGGAGCTAACGAAGGGCGAGCTCCCCGACCGGGGGATAAATGCCGCGGGTCCGAGGGGGCTGGGAGGGAGCCGGCGCATCCCTGCAAGGTCACGCTCGAACGCTTCGGTGGCTGGGCTCGGCTGGTGAGCAGCCTGGAGCTATTTATGACTCACGTCATTAATGAATGCCAACGGGCCTTCTGCTGCAGGCACGTGGGAGGCCGAGGGGAAAGACGAAGCGAGCAGGTTAGGCAGGAGACGCGGTGGAGGTGGGGGAGAAGGAGGACGTTCCTCGCTGCAAGGCCCGCTCCGAAGCGATTAGCAGCCGTCCAGACAGGCGGCAGCTCCTTTGGCTACCTCGGGACAGAATCAGTCAGTTTTCAGAACGCCTCAGCTCCTGTTTCAGGAATATAAGGGACAGCCACCCGCGGAGAGGCAGCCGCGTTAAGGACAGAGGCCGGCTGGATTTGACGTCCCTCTCGAGTCCGAGGGCAAATTTAACAGGCCCCAGAGAAAGGTCAGGAGGGACAAAGCGAAATGTGGGCACGCGCCTCGAAAGCTGAGTCCCTGTGGGTGCCTGGGGCTTCCAACGTGTGCCACCTTCCCTTTCTGGAGCAGGTTTTGGGGCGCTAGGAGCTAACCAAACCTCACAGGTCCCATTAAAACCCAGGGACCGCGTCCGTGGGCTCCCTGCTTCACGCAGTGCTGCAGCCTCGCCCCGGGCGCGCAGCGTGATGCTGAGTCATGACACGGCGCTGGCACAGACAATGAGAGCTTAACCCAGTTCTGTCCCTCTGCCTGTCCTCCGCGCAGGGGAAATCAATCAGCCCCACTCCCTGCCTTCACCTCTCCATCCAGCGCCTCGTGCATTAGGCAGGAGATCTGCGAGCACAAACAGAGCAGAGCTTTTCTGTCCCCTGATGCCCCGACGTCCTCCCGAGCTGTCCATCCCCCACCCAGCCTCTCCGGTGTCGCTGCCAGTTTGTGGCCAGGACACCCAGCGGTTCCCACATGTCGTGCCTCGTCCCGTCTCCCTCTCATCACAGCCGCCTGCAACAAATCCCCTCACCCAAGAGAGGCTCGGGTTGCCTTGCAAGCCGGTGCTGCTTTCCATTTTTGCTCCTTGCCTTTTTCTCTCTGGATACTCGCAGGGGCCAAGCACCGCAGCATCAGCCTGACGCTGCCAGCTGGAAGAGCGGCAGAGGCTGCCTGCGGGCTCAGCCCAGGCTGCAGCCTGCTCCTCTCCAAGCAAATCGATAGCAGAGATTAATAAATAAATAAATAAATAAAAGAGCATGCGAAATGGCAGTCGGATTTTTTAGCAGCATAAATACGAGCGGGTAGAACAAGAGCAACTCAGTGCTCCTTTCTGGTGGGCTGCAAATCGACACGAGCCCGAGTCTCCCGGGTAAAACACGAGCGGAGTGAACGACAACACAAACACCCACTTAGCATTCGTGCTACACACTCCTGATCCGAGCCTCGCCAGCTTTGAGAACGCTTCTGTTAGATGCTGTAATGCTCCCAGTCATGAGTGATCTAGATCGTTTATTTTCTAAACAGATCAATCCCCCCGGGAGATCCCATACGCCTAAGACAAAAGCAGCCTCCAAGAGGTGTTTCAGCCTCTTTTGGCTGGACAATATCCACAGCTGGCGCCGTTCCCCTCCCTGTTTCATACTGACCTTGAGGATATTTCGGCCGTTAAAGGACTCCCGTTCCTTGAAGGATGATTTAGCAGCCGTGGCGGCGGTGCGCTCTTCAGCTGGGAAGGGAAAAGCCACCACCAGAATGAGGCTCAGATGGGAGAACTGCGTGTGCTGTACTTCGCCCCCCACTCTTCTCCTCCCCAAAGCCAGCTGCCAGCTAATAAGCCCTCCTTGCCCGGTTCTTCGTGGGAAAACACTTTGATTTTAAGGAGAACAAGGCTGAATAAGGCAGGGATCGGTGCCCCTGTCAGGAACACCTGGAGGAAAACCCTAAATCGTAGCTACTGCGGGGTCACTCTGTGGGGCTGGTGGCTTTTCACTGATGCTCGGGGCCCAAAGAATCGGTCTTGTCAGGGTTTCTGCTGGCAGAGCACGCTTAGCTGACCTCGGCAGCGGGCAGCCCCAAAGCTGTGACAGGCTCCCCGCTCTTATCGCTGTCCGTGCCGAGACTCCGAGGCAGCAACTGGAGAACGCTCAACGCTGCGCGAAGCTCGGCGTGCCAGAGAAAGCTAGGAAAAGCTCTCCTGCGGTGCTGATAAGGCTTGCGAGCTGCCCAGCAGCGCCGGGGGCACGTGCGTGGCTGCACATGAGAACAGGGCTGTAGCAGGCCGCCCCTCCCCGAAGGCAGTGCTGCGATCCGAGCCGTGCTGCAGGCTGCCCGAGCAGACAAGCTTTTGGCAGAGGCGCCAGACACCAGCTGCTCAGCAGCAGCTCGTATTCAGCCTCGTCTGAACCTGATTTAACGGGAAAGACACGGGGATCAGGTTCCTGAACGGGCCGGCGATCTTTAACTCGCCCCAAAAGAAGCACGTTTCCATCTTGTTTAGGGGTCAGCAGAGCACATCAAGTTGGTACAGGATTTCAGCTTAATGCTGGGGCACGGGGAGCCCAAGACCTCACAAGGTATTTAAACGTGTTCCTTTCTGGTCCAGAGCCTGGGAGTGCTACTGGGCGGTAGGGACCTGGAAGCTAAGGCAAAGAGCCTTTGAAAAGATCCAGGAAGCACTCAGAGCATGCCTGCCTCCTCCAGCCGGCTGCTTCTTCATTTTGTCCCAGGTTTCATTTGGCAACGTTCCCCCCCCCTGGAATCTCAGGTCCGAGTTTCAGGGGGGAAAAAAATCCCAACATTACTAAAAACTGAAAACGCGACAGGCGTAAAAGCCGACAGTTACTGACCAAAGCACTCCCCGTGCAGCAGCACGACGTGAAATGCATTTACCAGCAAAGAAGAAGGATACCCACCACCTGGATCTTTCCTGAAGAGCGTGTTCATGACCGTGGCGTGCAGTTTCACCCTATCCCACTCTTTAAGCATCAGGCCGGAGGCCACAAAGCGCTCCACCAGCTGATCGGCGATCGCCTGCAACCTGGGAAGGCAAAAAGAGCACAGAGCAACGTGAAGGAAGGAGGAACTCCCGTGTTGGCAGCTGTTTGCTTCTCTGCCAGCGTGAAATTCCTCTGCATGCGCTCAGGAAAAGGGAGCAGGGGGAGCTAACAGAGCCACCGGGACTCAGCTCTCCTGCAGGAAGCCCTGGCTGTTTGTGATGCGGTCGGAACGTGGAGGACACATCTGCCTTGAACACCGCTCACTCTGCTTGCACACGCCGACACCGAGGGAGCCCCGGGGCTGCTCGGGCCCCGGGGGAGCTCTCGGTGCAGGGACTGGGACCTGTGCAGAGCTCCAGGCTGGAGCTCGGACCCCGTCTGCCCCAGAGAGCCAAGCTCCACTTCTGGAAGAGCCCAGACCGCGGTGACAGAAGGTGCAAACCCAGACAAGGCACCCTGGGGAACGCTCCGACCCCCAGACTCCTGAACAAGCAGAACCCGAGGACTTGCTGCCACTGGCGGGACTTCGTGGGGAGGCAGAGCCCGGGGCTGCCGCCTCCTGCACGGCCCCTCGTGGGCTGCCAGCAGCCACGTGACGGTCCCGGGGCTCTCCAAGGTCCGATTGCCATGGTTTTGTGCTGCTTTCTGGCTTTACATGGCTGGTTTTTAAAATTAGCAATGACAAAGATTAAATGAATACCATTACGGACAATCCTAAAACAAATTAGCAGAGAATAGCTCAAGTGAAAATGGTGCTTTATTCCATTATAAAGTTAATCAAGGAAATAAACCAAATTAGAATGAATTATAACGGAAATTATTTGCCATGTGGGAGGCATCAGAGCATGATCTCTCCCTCAGACTGAGCCATTACATGTGCGGAAGGGCTCGCCAACCTCTAACGCTGGCTGCGGTTATGCAAACTCAGTCGGGCAAATCCCATCTCCTGCGTTATAGCCTAAGCCGATCAGGATCAGCCACAGCTCAGGAAGGAACCCCACGCCGGGAGCCACGCCGAGCGAGCAGGACGCCTCGCATGAGCCAGGGAGGCACGCAGCTCCCACGGGCTGCAGCAGAGCCGCAGCCAGCAGGACGAAGCACGTGGCTGCCGCTCTCCCCCCCGGATCGGCCCTGCAGCTGAGGAGCTGCTTTCAGCCAGCTTTGCCCGTTTCCCCGAGCAAAACCCCAGCTAACATCCTCGCTTCGGGCCCTCCTTGGGCTCTGCAGGACTTCTCTCCAGCCACAGCCTTCTTTCCAGAAGCGCAAGCGGACTCGCAAGCACTGCACCTCTCAGGTGGTCCACAACTTGGACACCCGGGAGAAACGGAGCCCCACAGCTCAGCTCTGACACGTCAAGTGCTTCCTACAACAGACTGACCGAAGGGAATTCGGGTTATGCAGCATCTGCCTCTGCCTCACCTTTCTGAGTGCTTCTTCCCCGTTTCTCCCTGTATTTCTCTTCTCTCTCCTGGCTGATGATTGTCCCGGTTCTCCACCCCCCCAGTCTGTTTTACCTCACCTCTTTCAGGGTAGGACAGGCTTCAAAGCGGAAGAGTTGAGAAGAGGAAGAGAGCACTTCAATTCCTACTGCCTCCCAGCAGTTGTTACGCCTTCATTTTCCCACCCGTTTGCTTATCCCTCTTCCGATCTCTTTCTTCAGCAGAGCCTCCGAAGCGTGGTTTTCCCCACGGGGTTTTAAGCAGGGACCCCCCCATCTTCTTTCCCTGGGGGAAAGGAGATGCCAGAACGCCTCCCTTCTGCCCTGAGCAGGTCCCTGCCCACAGCCTGCTAGCTCCTGCTGTCCTCTAGCAAGGGGGTCAGACACCAAAAGGGAAGCACTGCCCAAAAGGGAAGCACTGCCAGGAAAAAAAAAAGGCTAGAGCTCCGAAAGAGCAGGATAAAGCTCTCCTGGCTACTCCTCCGCCTCCTTCCCCACCCACCTCACAAGCTCTTGATGGCTCTTACATTTTCCCCAGCTGCTGAGGAAGCATTAAGGGAAAAGGTGGTGCTGCTGCTGGTGATGCACTCGTCGAAAACGGGCTGGAGGAAGGTTGTCCAGTCACCACCAGGCCCGGGAAGGAGCGTGGAGCCTTCTGCTAACGTCACCAGCATGCACTGACACCAGCCAGGCTCAAGATTCCCCCCCAGCAGCTCAGAGCACAGATGTTTCACACCCGGTGCGCGTTTCAGGCTAGACAGAGATACAGACACCGACTCCGTAACCAAGCCACGCTTTTCTAGGGACCTCCTGGTGCAGCTGGGTTGGGAGAATCACGAAGTGCTGCGGAGTAAGTCAGGCCGCCCAGATGAATCGGGTTTGTGCGCCGGGAGCCAGGCGGCAGAGGCCGAGCTGTCCCGCCTTCCAAGTCAGACAACATCATCTCAGCCGCACCGCCAGCGAGCGACTCGACGAGCAGACACACCACTGCCTGGACCGGTTTGCGAAGCACAAAGGACTTCGTCTTCCCCACTGCCGGCCCCGGGGCCGCCGGCAGCACCCAGCGACTCCAGCCAGTGCAGGGATCCTCGGGCACGGCCCGCACGGTGAGGACGGGAAGAAAGGAGTGGGGGGGGACTGGGACTCACCTGTCCGAGCCGTCCTTCATGTGGACCTTCGCGTAGAGGACGTCCGTCATGGCAGGGTCATCGTTCATGTACTCCACCCCGGCCACCTCCACAGCCAGGGGTCTGCCTCCGGTGATCCGGCTAGAACGGGAGAAGTCCCTTGTGTTAAAGAGCAAGACATCACAGCTGCTTTGGAAATACAAGGTGTAGTACTCCTCTCACACCCTAAATATATCGATGCTTACTAAGGGGACGGGAAAAATCTCATTTATTGCTACTGTTAAGCACAGCTTTGAGGTTACGTGGGGCACGCAGCCCGTACGGGGCGGTGAACTCACTGCAGAGCTCTTTCCTTTCCCATGTGAATGTCGTTTGCACTGGGGTGGGGAAGCGAGCCAACAGAACAAAACCCACAGAAGAAGGCTGCCTAATTTCAAGAGCTGAAAAAGCTGCAGCTGCTGTTGTCTCGTCATCTCAAGAAACACCATAAAAACACTGAAATTCATACATTCACTGTTTCAGGCACGAGGTAAGCCAACCTGTCGGTATTCACAGGCCACCTCAGAGCTATTTGTACAAAACCCGTCAGCGCTCAAATGGCAAAACTCATCCCAGAGAAGCTCCCGCCTTCCCTGAGAAGAGTTATCGTGACACCAAGCCTGCAGTTCACTGATTTTCGCACCCCAAGCAGAATGCAGCTCCAAGCACGTTTCAACGTCCACTTACAAACGCTGGAAGGGAACAGAGCCGCTTTCAAACCATCTCCAGCCCCTCTTGCGGGGAGGCGAAACCCAAAAAGCGGTGCGAGAGGCCCTCCCGCACCTGCAAGCGCGCCGTGCAGCCGAGCTGCTTCCAAAATCACGCCGCCTCCTTGCCTCCGCCACCCGAGCAGCGCGGGGAGGCAGGCGCCGCAGCGAGAGCTCCGCCGCTGCCTCGTTTCCTGTGAGGTCTCGCGGAGCACCCAGGCAGGCAGGAGAAATAAACACGAGTTAATGGCACGGGCGTGACTTTGCTCTAACCTTGCTCGCTGCCGTGCAGCCCGCCCCGGCGCGCAGCGGTGAGGTTCTGTGTAAAAGCCTCCCAGGTGGGACAGGGGAGCGTGATCTCCTCCTGCGGTTTGTTTTCTGGGAGGAGAGCAGCCCGCGTGCGGTCGTGCACGTGAGCCTACGAGCACCTGAGGCCACGCACTGTAAAAAGGGACAAAAAGGGCACGTCTCCCTCCAGACGGCACGGCTGGCCTTTACCGAAGTCAACAAACACTCACGAAGGTTCGTGTGGGTGGAAGGGAGCCTAAATTAATTTTGAGCTTATATTTGTGGGGCTGTGGCCAGGGAAATAACCTGCTCGAGTGGCGATTCCCCCTCCACCAAAGGAAGTGGAGGGTAACAATTTGCTGTCTCGGTTCAGCCCAGCTACACGGAGGGTGCCAGTTTAAGTACTGCGGGCAGCCCCTGCCCCTGGGAACGTGCTCGCAGTTCTGTTCAACAGCTGTAAGAACAGAGCCTGCGCTTTAGGGGAGGAGGTAAGAATCTTGGCTGTGCGTTCATTCCCATAGCTATCGGCTGGCACCGCGTGGCTAATTCTTCTAAGGTAGAAAAGAAGGGGAAAATAAATCAGGAATCAGCGCTCTCTGTGCAAAGGCTTTGCAGAAATAAAGAAATAAGGCGGTCCCTTAGGTCATCTCCGATTTCTAAGCCGTGCAGAGATAAGGTAATTACGGCGCCCTTCAGCCACGTCTCCAGTTGGAGCCACAACATCTGCAGCTCGGTGTTAACAGGCAGTGAGACAGCCCCGGCGCTGGAGCGGCGCGGAGCGTTTCAGCCCAATTACTCACGGGGCTCCTGCCGGCTTCCCCGCACACAGAAATGCATGTCAAGGACACCTCGGCATCTGCTGCGAGGCAGGAGGGAAGCAGCGCGCCGGAGCCCGCTGCAGACAGCACGCCGAGGTGAGGGAGCTCGCCCCTCCCTCTGCAGCAGGCAGGGGACAGCAGCGAGGATCTGCTCACGCTAAATGATAATGGGGACGGAGGGGAGAGGAAGGAGGGACCGGAGCGGGTCTGCAGGGAAGGCTGAGGGCTTGGGCTGAGCCACGAGTTACGCTCTTGGTTGTTACGCTCTCTGGTTGTTGCACGCTGGGTGATTGCTGCTGCTCCTGCTCGAAACATTCAGCTTTTTTGTAAATTGCCGGGGTTTAGCCACGCTCGCCGCTGGGCTGCTCTCCTCCTCGCTGCTCCTCGTTACAGACAAGCTTGCTTCTTTCCCCCCACGCACGCCCCAGGCGTGACAGCCCTCCGCCTCACTTACTCCACAAAGTCCTCCTTGCAGCGCTGCAGCAGGTCGCGGGCCTTCCGGATCTCCTGTTCGTTCAGCAGCACCAGCGTCCCCAGAGTCAGGTGAAGCTTGGCAGGGTTCTGGAACAGGCTGCTGCTCACCCCGTGATCCTACAACACAACCAGATACAGAACCTCAGCACATCTCAGACGCACACCCGGGCCGGGGGGATAAGCACGACGGGCAACGAGCACCAAGCCACCAGCATCGAGCCTTCCGCCTCCGCCTCGCTGCTCGAGCTGGTGGCCACTGGAAGCCGAGACCGGGCTGCACTGCTCAGGCTCTGTGCGCGAGGCACAGCCCAGCCCTGCTCGCGTGCTCTGCCTGGAACCCGAATCGGGGCTCCTTAGGGCAGCCTCCAGCCCAGGGGGGCCGTCAGAGCGGCCGCTGCCCCCAGCAACGGACTCAGCACAGGTCAGCACGGACAGAGCTGGAGTGAAATGTGGTTTCGTGCAGCACAGTTGGAGCCAGCCGCGGTGACGAGCTCTACGTGGTCCCTAAATCCTGCCTAAGCACAGGCTGCACCTCGCTGCACCAGCACAGCTCACCCCAGCCCTGGTAATTACATCTTCCTTGTTCCCGTGTGCCCTATAGTTTGCCGAGATGAATCAAGTTTAAATTCCCTTTAAAAAAAGAGCTCCGTGTTTGTTGCTGGGGAAGAACTGTTCCCAGGTGGAGCAGTGCTCGCGCTCAGCCTTCAGAAGCACACTCTTTTGTTCTAGGGTCTTTATAAAAATACCTTGCGGATGGTTAACACGCCCATGGTACAACAATTGTTCCCACTTAGCGGCCGTTTCCCACCAGCGCATGAAATAACCTCCACTTCTAACTCCCGAAGAATCCGGCACCACTTACCCTGCCACGGAAGCATTTCTCTGAAAAACAACAACAAAAAGCCCACGGACTGAGAACGACAGCTCCCAAGTTTCTACCTGTGCTTCAGAGTTTGACAGGAAACCTCTCTGGCGTTCAAAGGCTGCCGTATCTCAGCCCCTCAGAGCTCAGCGCCTCGCATCTCCGCGGGTTTTCAGGCGAAGCTGGGTGCTCCCCAGCCCACAGAGAGTGTGTGCCTGCCTGCCCCTGCTGCGGATCATTTTGTTTTTTTGCTGACTGAGCCCCGAAATCCTGGCGTGGGCTGCGGACCTCAGCACCACGCAGCAGCCCGCAGCAGACTCCTGACGTTAGGCACGCCACAGAACAGGCAGGAGGGCTGCCTCCATCTCGCTCCTCCTCACCTCTCAGAGCCTTTGTATTTCCTTGAATTCCTACTGCTGCTGGCCTGCGGGACACGATTCCTCCCCATCAGTCTTCTTTTAATGGTACCCGTGGCCAGAGGACGTTGGGCCCACCACCAAACAACGGCTTGGGGAACAGGAACGGGGAGCCAGTTTGATTTACCCGTGCCGCAGACAACCAGCGTTACCTGGTTAACTCTTACGGTTACCAAGGTAAGGTAACCATAAGAGCAGAGGTGAGACACCGGAGGGGGGCACAGGGATCCCAGCACCTCGGCCACGCTCTCTGAGTTGTTCTCGGTGCCAAGCTCCTCTTGCACCAGCTCCTTCCCCTGCCTAGAGCAGGGAATCCCCCGTATTTGACGGGGGAATCTGAGAGCCGTGCATTTGCAGGAACTTGCTGGCAGGTACAAGCACATCAGACTGATCCCACTGCCCCTCCAAACTTCACTGCTCAACCCGCTGTTCCCTAAGGACGCACGATGTCGTCGTCGCAGAGAAACAACCCACTTCCGCACGTTTAGGGTTACAAAAATCCCCCCACGTCCTCTTCCCTCAAGTCTCCCTCCCACTTCGACCTTTGCTCTCCTGGCTGCAACACGGAAAGGGTTTTATTTGGGGTCTTTGCAAATCCCAAGCACGTTGTTCCTGCAAATTCCCCCGCAGCAGGGAAAGCACCGACCGAAACACGGTCTTCTGCGTGACGAGGCAAAGGATCAAGCAGCTCAGCCCTTCCTCCCTGGCTGCATCCTTTCGACTGCCTTAAGAGCTTCCAATATTTGCAGACAGCTTTCTCCTTTTTTTTTGTCCTTAACAGCATGATAGTGCCTGCCAGCAGGATGCCCTCTCCCACCCTGCTCCCCAGACAAAGGAGCGAGGCAGAACAGCTCTCCCTCAGAACCGACCCGAGGGCTGCAGGCTGAGCGACCCCTCCCGTTGTCTGCCCCTTCCTCCCTGAGATCCAGCGTCTCGTTAGCAGCGCTGGGTATTTACAGAAAATGAAGTTAGCCAGCTTATTCCCCCCCAACATAACCCTAAGCTGTACGGTATCAATGAATGGTTGCCGTAGAAACTGCTTCGGAGGGGGGAAGAGGAAGAGCGGCTCACAAATGCTCAATGGCCAGAAGAAATCCTCGCACACACCTGGGCTTTTCCCCTCCTTCCCGTCGCTGGAGAGCTGCGCTCAAAGACCGGAGGCTGCCCAATTCTCCGACGTTTTACACCAGCAAATTGCGAGGGAGAGCAGCTCGCTGCTGTCACCGAAACCTGTTCAGATTTCTCTAAGTAAATCCCGTCGCTTTGGACAAATCTGTAAGCTCGTACTGCTTACAGAGGAGGAGGGCAAAGATGAATAAAAGAGGCTTCCTCTTGGGGACGTTACACTGAAAGGATTCGCCTGACACGGAGGCAGCCTGGAAGCCTGGAGTGAGCAAGAGGGATGGGTTTTGCTGTCCGCAGGGAGGGACAAGAGCTCCCCGGGGCCCGCTGGCAGACAGCTGGAGGAGGAAGGTTGGAAAAGCAGGGTCCGGGATGGCCAGGGGGGATCAAGCAGAAGGACTGCAACAGCCACAAGCCCGTTTAGGAGGGGTAAGGGGCAAGAGAAACACCCGGCTGAAAGCAGCAGTCTCAGCCCAGGGCCAACGGCACGAACGGGCACTGCCAGAGCCCCACGCTGAAGTTAGCAGCCCCCCAAAAAGCCCCCTCTCTCCCCACAGCTGTGGCGTCCCCCCACAGGCACCGGAACCGGCAGCCAACAGAGGGAGCCAGGCCACCACGGACGCCAGGCAAGGTTTTTGCAGCCAGCTCCTGGGTTTATCAGCCAGAATCAGTTTTATTTAACATCGTGCGGAAAGCTCGGTGACGGACGGCTCCTACGGTGTCAGGGAAACAGGCAGCTGGGGGAGAAGGAGTTAAATCAGAGCTGCCAGGAGAGACACAACTGCAAAGCCTGCTGGTAGAGACGAGACAATTGGCATGCAAGCGGCCACGGTAACTTTGGCAAGACGTGCACCTTCCCCAGATCCCAGGTAATTCACACGCAAGGCACGAAGACCCAGGCGAGGGGAGCTCTGGAGCTATTTGCAAGGTTGCTTTCCCCTTTGGAAGACGCGAGCAGGGGTGGGGGACCTGGCGGTAAATCCATCAGCCCACAAAACCCCGCTGCGCACGCGCAGCCCAACCTCCAGCCGCCACGAGGGGGGCCTCACCCCCCTTGCCTAGCTGAACGCCTAGCTGAACAGAATATCGTCCCACCTAGGGAAATGTCAAAGGAGGACGGAATATTTTACCAACAATCAACTAAGGAAGCCATTCCACACCCCAGATTTCACCAGCAGATCCACCAGCTTCGGCAAAAGGCCCGTTAAAAACGCCCTGCTAGGAAAGGCGATGAAGGGTGAGGCCTCCCGGGTAAACGCCAGAAAGCTGCTTCGAGAAACGAGACCGCTGAAGGGCTTTCGTTTGATTCCAGTTCCCACGCGGGTGCTAACCTTGGAGCATTTCTCCAGCACTTCCTCCTTGAACTGCAGGAACTTCTCCTGGACCGCGGGCTGGTTGAGAGCGAAGGAGAGGAAGTGCGTGAAGGGCTGCTTCTTGCGGAAGCTGTCCAGCAGAACGTCGACGCGCGTCCGGGCCGAGATGACGCCGCCGCGCTGCTGCCCCGTAATCACTGCAGGGGAACAAAGCAGGACCCGTCCGGTTTTCAGGAAGCTGCGGGGAGACTGCTGACACCCATGCCCACGTAAAAGAAACAGCAGCTAAACGGACAGGGGTTTTGTGTTGGGTTTATCCGTGTGCTTTAAAGCACTGGTATTGCAAAGGTAAGAATATTTCATCCTGGAGCTGCCAAGGGAGAAGTAGGATGACCTGCACAACAGCACCTCTCTGCTGCCATCCCAGGGCTCACCGAAGAAGGGACAGGAATTAAAACCCCCGGCCACGCACAGAGAAATCATGCCAGACTCCCTGCTCGACTTAAAACGCCTCACACGGCTGCGCTTTCCCCTGCAAAGGCAGGATGATGCCATCAGAGGCACCCCGCTGCTCTCAGGAAAGCCAGCTCTGCGCGTCTGCAAAAACAATAGCACAGAATCGCTCACTTCAGTGGCTCTTCAGATTTCTAGAGCACCATTTCGAGTTCCCATAAAGGCAGGCTCTCGCTCAAAGTGACGAAGGAAACCTATCAAAGATCAAGGAGGCCTGCACCGTTTGTGCACGCACTTCAAGGCCCCGAACGGAGAACACTTGAGCTGGAGAGGAACGAACCGCAAGGAGCGCGATTTTCTTGCCTTGCTATTATTACACGTTTTCAACACCTCTCAGCCCTCCTGAAAGCCCTTCACGGTCCTCGGGAAGAAGTCAAGGCCCACTTACTGAGAAGTGCGACCACATTCCTGCGCGGCGTGACAGCTGGATGCACCTAGCCCTCAGAGCCCCGTCGTAAATCGTAACCCTACGCAGCACCGGTTACCCACGGGCTGCGTGTGAGGGGCCCTCTGGATACCCACTGTGGCAGCAACCTGCGCAGGCCAGCCCCGACAAGCAACGCCTCCTCTCCCGTGAAGTCAGCGGGAGTGCCGGGTGCGGGAGCTGAAGGAAAGCACCTCCTGTTCCCTGTCCCCCCTCAAAGCGGGTCTGTGCAAGAGCCGATGAGAGAACGCTGATTCTAGGCTCACCGATTTCCCCTTCGACTCCAGGCTTGGGAATGCTGATCGAGGTTCGAGTCTCTGTTTCCAGTCTCTTCTTGGTTTCTCCTTTCTTCCCGATTATATATCTGGAGGCATAAAAGTGGAAGAGAGTCACTCGCTGGCCCTCTCCCCATCAGAGGTGCCCAGGCAGCAGACGCTGGCTTGCTGCGGTCGGCCTGTGACAGCTCTTCCCAGCAAATCCTGCCGCTGCACGTTTATCACCCGTGTTTTCCCTTTGTCCCCCACCGTAAAACCATTCAACCCATAAAACTGTCAAAACTGACCGGATAAAGCCTTGAACGCTCCAGGCTTCCCAGTGAACATCAGGTTTGAGCCAACAGTCGATTCCAGGCACGTGCTTTCTCCCAAGGCTTTCACAACCCCCCCCTGCCAGGCTGCTCACCCCAGTTCCTCCTCCCCTTCTTCCACCCTCCCCGATGCTTTCATGTTCAAGGGAAGAGATGCTCAAAAGCTCCCCTGCCAGCCAGAAAGCACCACCTGCTGTCTGTGTCACAGCAAGCGCTAGGAGTCAAGCACAGCACAACTGCACTAGAAAGGCTTTGCCAATTCTCCCCTCCCAGAATCGGGACGCTCACAGAACAGGATACATCGCAGAGCTCTGCCGCTTACCCTGATCCCCCCCCCCCCCCGCCAAATATTCCGCACAGAAACGCTGCCCCAGCCAGAGGGGGCTCAAGGAAACCAGAAACACATAGGCTCACTTGTATAACGGGCTGGGCACCTCCACTCTGCACTGGAAGCCTTTCTCGGTCTCTTCCACCACGAAGGCATCGCACGGCTCATCTGCACAGTCGCCAGGCCCTGCCAGAAAAGAACAGCAGACCTTGAACAACCGCTGTAAAGCCTGGCAGCGCTCTATGTAGGTCAACAGTCTCACAATCTTCTTCTCCCAAGGTTAAACGAAGGGGGCCCCCTCCCTTGCAACTAAAGGCTTTTAAATTCATCTTACTACCAGCTGTGCAAAACAGAAAAACAGATCTTCTAGATCTGGGAGGCACAGGGAGGCAACGGCCCCAGCCCAAGTTTTCTCCCCACTGCAGTTTGTGGGAGAAATGCCCTCGTCCACGTTATGCTCTGCTCTCCTGGCAGGATGGATGCCATCAACCCGCTGAGACGGGAATTTACAGCCGCAGAAGAACAAAAATAAAAGGTGGGGAGAGCTTCGTCTCAAGGCTCCAGGTACCGTGTTTTGGTGCCTGCTAGGACCCAACGTAATTTCCAGAAAGAAGCAGGGGTTTCTCTCTCCTTCCAAACATAAATAAGGATGGCTGCGGGCTGCAAGCGGCTTATTACAGCTTTGTTCAATCCGCTGACGGGCAGGGTGGAAGGGGAAAGGGGCCACAACAGACACAACCTTCCCTGCTTGAGAAATATCAGCGGGACTTTTCTGTGCCCACAACTCAGGCAAAACTACAACGAGCACACAGGCAGAAAGGTAAAAGCAAAGCAGGACAAGAAGAATTCTGCCCCCGAATCGCTCACACCTCCCAAAATGTGCATTGGAAAAGGCCCAGTTTTTTAGGGGCCAACACTGCCAGGGCAGAGGAACGTTAGCAAACAGCCTCCAGTCCTGCTGTATCTGCAAACAGTCCCGCTGCCGAAAAGAAAGGCCATTCAGGAAAACAGATCTGGGAAAAACAGATCTAAGCTCGACTGTGCTTTTCCTTTACTGGAGGTCTTCCAGGGCCAGCAAACGTGGCCAACGGTCGGCAGCAGAGCCACCCAAACCCTAGGTAATCAGGTTTACGTCTGCCCTCTGGTCAGCAGGATCATCAGGGGCCGTCGCAAAGCACTTCTCTCCTTTTTTAACATCTCACTGCAGAGGCACAGAGAGGGGACACCAAGGCTGACGCCCCACCTGCATAGAAGTCCTCGTCCTCCTCCTCCTGCTGGTGGGCTTGCTCGTGAAGCAGGTTCTTCCTGTAGACTCGCCCGCCGATCCTTATCAGGGCGGGCCTCAGGACGTCCATGGCGCTGCTGCTGCTGAGAAACAGAGCCAAGCGTGTCTCCTGCCCCGCTTTTCGCACAGAACGGCCGAGGGTCCCCTCCAGCCGCCCGGCTGGCCTCACGCTGGGTATTTGGGCATTTAAGGTCCCTTCAGCCCCATACGGCTGCAGCACCTGGATGCACTGCCTCCTACGGTCTTTGCGCTGCTCGGAGCTTACGTAGAGCTTTTATGATGATTATTTTTAAAACGGGAAGGGCAAAACTGAAAGGGCACTGCGAGGAAATAGGGTGGGTCGGAGAGCTGCGTGTGAAACCCGGGCGGTTTTCCCCCAAAATCGCGGGGAGCCCAGCTCTGTGTGTGGAAAAACGCGTGGCAGCGGCGGGGTGAGCTGCACAGCTGGGGGGGCGCGTGTCAGGTGCCGCATCTGTGCGCCCAAATCGTTACGAGGGGGAAATCCGCGTTTTAGGGTTTTCGCCGCAAATTTGTGCTGGAGCCCAACAAGTCGCCCCTGTCAGGGCTGCGCCCGCCCTGGCAGCACCTGAGGGGGGAACAAACACAGGGGGCTGCTCCCTGGGGACGCGCTGCCCCCGGGCCGGGTCTATGCCAAGCAGGGCCGTGGTGCTGTGCAATTTAACGCTGTTTTTTTCCCTAAAAAACCCCCAAATCGCGCTACGATCGTGATTTGATACGGGGGGGGGGGGGGGGGGGGGGGGGGGCACCCCGGGCCCCGCCCCGCGCGGGCTCCGTTGCCATGGTTACCGCGCCCCCTCCCCGAAGCGCCCGGAAGTGGGCGGGGCCCGCCGCCCGCCCTCCGCCCCAGCATGCACCGCGAGCGCGATCCCGCCCGCCGCCTGCGCCAAGCGGTGCGGGCGCCCAGGTGAGGCCCGGAGCGGGCCGCCGCGACCGGAGAGCGGCGGGAAGGGCGGGCGGGGAGAGGGGAAAGCGCTCGGGGCAACGACGAGGCCGGCGCCGGGGGTCGCACTCACCTCCAAGCCGCTCGCTACGGAAGCCGGGGAGGGGCCCTGAAGGAGCTGTGCGCATGCGCGGTGGCGCGGCTGAGGCGGCCGCCGGGTGGGCGGGGGGTGGTGCGTGGCGCATGCGCGGTGCGGCGGCTGAGGCGGCGGGGTGTGGGCAGGGGGCTGCGCGGCGCATGCGCGGTGCGGCGCCGCCGGCCCCTCACAAAATGGCGGGCGGCTGAGGCGGCCGGGGCCGGAGCGGCCCAGAAGGGTTTAAAATAAAAAGCTGGGGCTGTGGGGTCCTTGTGGCTCGAGCCATCCCGTGCCGTTAAAGGTGTCGTTCGGCCGGGCGTGCTCCTTCACGGCCCGTCCTGCCCGCTGCCCCACACGCGACAAAGGAAACGGCCGCGGGCCCGCTGCGAACGACTTGACGGGTTCTGATTCCGAAAAAATAATAATAAAAAAAAAAAAGATGAAAAAAAAAAGCCGTTTTCTCCACCAAATCCTTGAGCGCTTTCCGAAGCTGTGTAGCCCGAAGAGGCTGCTGAAATGTATGAAGTAGGTGGGAGAACAGCACCGAAAGGAGTGGGGGGTAATGGGGAAGCAGCAAGCTTAGGAAGGCACCAAGGGCGCAAAAAGCGGCGGCGTCGGTGCTGTCAGGTACGTAACGAGTGCCCAGTGCTCCGTTATTACAAAGGCACGCACCTCTTTCCAAGAAAAACGCGTGCCAGCAGCTCCTGCAGACGGCTGCCTGCCGGTTTGGGGCCAAACGCCCTAGTTTGAGGAGCGAGGGCGCGTCTGATGCAACGGCCGCAGCGGTTGCTGCAGGCGAGGCGCGGCGTTGCTCACAGGATGCCGCGCGGGAGCTGGCAGTCCTGCGAGCTGCCAGGTTTTAGGAGGGAGGAGGGCTTCTTCCGTGTCCACGCTCCTGGAAACGGGGCCAAATTTTTTTTTAAAGAAACTCATCTTTTTATGACCCCGGGAGCGGGGGAAGAGCCAAGCGGCTGAAGGCCAGCGAATGGGGGTCAGCGACCCGCGCCGGGTTATTTTTATGCCCTCCGGCATCCCGCGAAATTCCCGGGTCCCCTGGCACGGGGGGGGGCGGGGGGTCAGCCCGCGGGCCGGCCGGCTGGCGGGGTGCCCCCGTCCTCCTCCCGCACCCCGAGGACGCGGAGCGGCGAAGCCCCTCTCTCCGTCCGGTTTCGGAGCTGGCCGTGAAATACGTGCGCGCTCCCTGGCCGCGTGCCCTGGGAAACTCCGGCGGCGGCGGGGCCCGGGACGGATGTGCGCAGGCGGGGGCGTCCTCCCCGCGGCCGGCTTCCTGCTGCCCCGCGCCCAGACCCAGGGGGCAGGTGCCCTCGGTTGCACCGTTAGCGCCGGTGTCGTGGCCCAGAAATGAGGATCTTAGCCCCCGAGGCGCCCTTCCTAACTCTGCTTCCTCCCCTCGCTGCAGGCTGGGCCGGGGTGAGATGGCCGCCTCCTCCTCCTCCTCCTCCGCCGGCGGGGTCAGCGGCAGCTCGGTGACGGGATCCGGCTTCAGCGTCTCGGACCTGGCGCCGCCGCGGAAAGCCCTCTTCACCTACCCCAAAGGAGCCGGGGAGATGCTGGAAGGTGATGGTGCTGCCTAGCTTCTGCCCCCCGCCTCCCCCCAAAGCCCCAGGGCCCGCTCAGACGCTGCCAAAAGCTGGGGGAGGAAGGAAGCGCCAGGGCCGGGGCAGGCGGGAGCGGCTTTTCCCATGGCCCTGGCGGCGGCCCCACCCCTGCCTCCCTCCCTCCCTGCAGCCACTTGCGAGGAAGTGACTTTTCTTGCTGTCACCTCGGTTTTTTGTTCTGGCACTCCAGCCGAGCTGAGGCCTTGCTGAAGGAACCCCTAGGGGCCGGGGTTCCTTCTGGAGAGGACAGGGAGAACAACCGGCGGTGTTCCAGGTGCCCGATTTCTCCGCCAGCCGTGCGATCAGGGCGTTGTTCGAGCGCGGCGGCGCGCTCGGTGCCTGGAAGGGTGCCCGCGGGCTCCCGTTGCTGGCCTTTGGGCGCTGCTTATAGAAGCGAGGGGAGCACGTTGAGCCTTTTTCCACGGCGCGTGGATGCGGCGGCTCTCGGAGCTGGCTGGACCAGACCTGCTGTCACCCGCGGCCCCGTGGCAGCGGCCGCTTCGCGCCCCGTGCTCAGGAATGTCACCCGAGGTGACAGCTCCCGGGTAGCACGGCCAGCCGCCTGCCCCAGCTGAAGCTCTGGGCGGGCTCGGCGCAGGAGAAAGTCTCGAAAGCAGACCAAGGGGGAAACCCACGCCTCAAATGTCAAAATAGAAGGGGCGCCGCAGCGCCTGGGCAGGGCTGCTCCGTCCCCAAACGGAGCAGGGGTTAAACCACCTCCCTTCTTCTGTTCACAGATGGCTCGGAAAGGTTCCTCTGCGAGTCTGTCTTCAGCTACCAGGTTGCGTCTACGTTAAAGCAAGTGAAGCACGGTAAGCACCCAGCGCTGCGCGGCTCTGCGCCGAGCAGGGAAAAAGGCTGACACCTTCCGGGGCGCCGGCCACAAAGAAGCAGAGCGGCCTTTTAAAGCTCTCACGACACCGGCGGGGTCAGGCGAGGTTTCCCGAGGTGCCTGGGAGACGACACGGCGCTCCGTGCGAGTGTCTGGCGGGCAGCGGCAGGGCGGGCTCCGCTCCGTCCCTCCCCGAGAGCGTTGCTTCAACTTTTCTTGCCCTCCCCGGCTCTCCGCCCGCAGCCCGGGGGTCGGTAACCCAACGACGGGCTTGTCTGCGCGGCGGCTCTGGTTCCGGGACGTCGGGCAGAGCCCGGCTGCCCGAAGGGTCACATCCTTTTGGCCCCCGCCTCTCGTCAGCTAGGACGGGCACTTCCACGTGTTGTCTCAGCCCGGCGAGGCTTCCTGCCCTCCGCCCGGAGGAAGTCTCCGGGTGCGCTCGCGAGGCCGGGATCCCGCGCCCCTGGCCTGAAGGGCACGGCTGAGCTGGAGGGCCGTGCTTTCCACGGCTCCCGCGGCTCTCACCGCCAGCGGGCGGGTTGCAGCGCCTCCCCGGGGGAAAGGCTCAAAATAAGATGGAGGTCGTCCTTCTGCCGGCTCCTTCGGCCGCTCCCGTCGCAGGAGGTGGGGTGTGCACAGCACCCCCGGCAGCGCCCAGCCTCTGAGGCCCAAATCCTGCGCGCTTCTGGCAGGCGGGCTCCCACGGGGAGGGTTTTCCGAGAGGCCGCCGAGCTCGGAAACTTGCCGCGCAGCCAAGGAAGGAGGGGCTGTTCTCATCCCGGCACCGCCGCGGCTCATTTCGTTGAGAATGGAGCCCGCGTGCCAAGCGCACGGCCGCTTTTAAATAAAGCTGAGAGGAACAAGTTGTCCTGGGGAACCCCGGGGGGGGCAGCCTGCCTCTGCTGGCTGACACCCGTGGCATTAGCGCGCCCTGGCCGCAGAGCGCTTCTGGTGCAGTCACCCAGGCCCTTCTCAAAGGCCCGTCATTAAAACCAGGAGTTCCTCACGCTCCGCGCAGGCCAAGGCCTTCCCTCAAGCTTCTCTTCTTTTGCCCCAGCAATATTCACGCCGAAGGAGCGAGCCCCAGGCTGTTCTCCCCTCCTTACTGGCCTGGTGGTTCCCTGGCACCGCCGAGATTTTTAGGGCGGAGGCGGGGGTGGGTACAACACAGCACCACCGTCAGCTGGAGCAGCAAAGCCTTTTGCTGGCGGGTGGGATCCGGTGAGGTCTTCTCGCCGCTTGCCCGGGCTGTAGGGAGCGGTTCTGCGATGGGCCGGCTTTTGCTGGGGTCTCTTCTACGCTCCGTTCCCCGCCGACGGCCGGGGATTCGCGTCTCATCGGAAGGTTTCATCGCAGCGTCGCTGCGAACCGCGGTTACCTTTGAACTTCTCGCAGATCAACAAGTGGCGCGGATGGAAAAACTGGCCGGGCTGGTGGAGGAGCTGGAGGCGGACGAGTGGAGGTACAAGCCGATCGAGCAGCTGCTGGGCTTCACCCCCTCCTCGGGCTGAGCGCGGCCGGACGGCTGCTGCCGGGGAGCAGGGGAAAGGCGCTCCCGGGCCCGACTTCACGACGCGCCCCCACTTATCAGGACGCTTACAGCCGCATCAGCAGGACCGGGCTTTTTGTTGTTCTTTTCTAAGTTGTCGGGGGAGATCCCCCTTGGCGCTGCCTGTACGCTGGAGTCACGGCCCTCTGGAAGTCTCCCACGGTGGCACGGGCTGGCAGGGCTCCGTTTTTACAGCTGAAAAAAGGGGATGAGACTTAAAGAAGCCGGAGCGCAGCCTGACTGCGGACAGAGAGGGGAAGGCGGCGCGGTGGTGGGGGAGGCGGCCCAGTAACAGCCCTGCTGGAAGGGCCGCTGAGGGGCTGGCCGGGAGGCGAGCGTTCCTGCCCCTCGAGCCAGGCCTCTGCAGAGCAGCAGGACGAAGCCCTGCCAGGAACACTCTTCAGCCCCAGCCCTCCCTCTGGGGAACTGGCAGGATGAGACCCGTCCTGGGCCAGCCGGGAAGGGGCAGGCGGTGAGGCTTGCTGCAGCAGGGCCTCAGGCGTTGCTGAGGCCGTTTTCTCCCCTCTCTGGTGTCTGCGCAGAGCTGCTGGGGCATCGCTCTGCAGTGCGGAAGCTGTACCCTGAGTACCCCCAATCCCTTTTCACTACGCGTTAGGTTGCTCCGTGATAATAAAATCATTCTGTCTTTGGAATCATTCCTCTGTTCACAGCCTGGGGGGGGTCCGATGAAAGAACCCGTCAGCTGTTGAGTGCAGTGTAATGAAGTTCTGAGGCTCCTCGGCTGTTGTACTGGTAAAATTGAGCTCCATTAAAAATACCCTCCGCGAGACATCAAGGCACGCTTGCTTTGTGGACTGGCTTAAATCAGATTGTAATCCCGATTCAACTCCACGGGCAGAAAACCCTTATTGACACCCCTCCGTTCTAGTCATCTTGTTTTTCATTCGTACCTCACTTCTGTTCCGAAGGAGCGCTGGATTTCTGCTTCCTGGCGTAACCATTCCACGGTCGTTTCCCACCTACCAGCCAGCAGGGGGACAGCAGTTGTACGGCGTAACAATCCCGCTGCCTCACTTTTCCACTTTCGTTACCTTACTTACCACATGCTTGCTTTTTTTTTTAACTCAACGATCTCAGCCCAGCCACATCTGGATTGAAACCGAGAGGCAATCGAATCTGGACGCGTTTCAGCAGCCTCACCAGCAACCTGCGGTAACGAGAGCGAGGAGGAAAAGCGTGCGGCCACGCTTTGCTTTTGTTTCTGTTTATACATCGGTCCTGGTGTCGCAGCCAGCTTTTCAGTGCTCAGAGAGAGGCACTGAGCTCACAGGTAACAAAACCCTACAAAAGGGTACAGAACGTGATGGAGAGCGCCGCGGGGCCAGCCCCTGGCTGCCCGTGCCCTCTTCGCCAGATTTCCTCCTCTTACCCTCATCCGAGGATCCGCTGCGGGGACCGCGCTGCCCTGCCATGGCCCCAGCCTCCTCCTGCCGCACAGGAGCCAGCCCCGAGCCGAAGGTGCAGCTCTGCGCCCGTGCAGAATTCACCCTACCGGTTCCGAAACCGCTTACAGGCGTTGGTTCGCAGCGCGGCGGCTCGGCCGGGCCGGGTCCCACGCTTCCTCCCCGGCTCCTGCAGGGCAGCCCTGAGCTCTCCTCACCTGCCACCCGTTTAGCTGATGCCATTCGCTCTCCAAACTCCACCTGAGACCGGGTGGGTTTTGAAAAGAAGGGAGCTGTTCAGCTCTCGGCTCGTTTCAAAGCAGCTATTTTTAATGCGGCTCGCCCCAGCCGCCCGGCCCCACCTTGGCCAAAACACCCCCGTATCGCCAGGCTGCGACACCCACGGCTCCCCTCGCTACCTGCCGCAGGCCGAGCTCGGGCTGAGCCTCGCCCTACGTGCTGCGAGCAGCAGAGCTGGAAACAGAAAGAAAAAAAAACAAACCTTGGGGTTTTTCTTGCATGAAATTAAACTTTTCCGCCCCTGCAGCTGCGGGGGTGCCAGGGCATCGCAGCCTGCAGCGGGCTGGCGCTGAGGCCAGGTCCCCGAGCTGCTTCAAGCTGCTGAGGGCGGACGTTTCAGCGCTCAGGTACCCAAATCTCCCTCGTTCAGAGCCTGACAAAGGGTCCCGAGCCCCCTGGGGCCGAGATCTCCCCCCGGAGCCCCGCACAACCCCTTTCCCCCCTCCCTCCCCACGTTTTCCAGCTGTTCCTTGGTGTTTGCTGGGCTTGCGGCTGGAACAAGCAGACCCAAGGCCCGACCCCGGCTCCCCGCCGTACATGGCTTGTTTGTATGCGCGCAGCACCAAAATAGACGCGTGTGTGTGCGAGCGCTCTTGAGAGGAAGTGAAAAGTTCATCGTGTACAGTATGACAAACGCAAAAACATGTTGTCGGCCCGTCCCTCCTCCCGCTCGGTAAACACTTTATGTAAGGCAGCCAGAGGACCGGAGGGCTTGCTGCACAGCTCCCTCTGCTCCCAGCGCAGGTTTGGAAACTCCTGGAGAGCCCAATTTCTGCTCTGTGCCTCTGTGGGGCGGGCCTGGGGGCGACCAAACCTCTCCTCGGGGTTTTGTAGCACCGTGCCCGCAGCTGGGGGGGGGGTCTCGGGCGGCTCTGAGATGATTTTGAGGCTTGGCCGCAGCTGGGAGCGGAGGGGGAAGGGAGCAAAAAGTTGAGGCGGTGAGGGGAGTGGAAAGGAAAAAAAAAAAAAAAAAAAGAAAAACACGAACAAAGAGCCTCGTTCAGGGCTGCTCGCTGGTTTTCCTGTGGGTGCCGGCGGCAGAACGCCATGTACCGGCGCAGCCCCGCGCCCGCCTCCCTCCCCGGGCCTCGCGCCGGAGCCAAGGCACGCGCCGGGACAAAACCCCAGCGCCGTGCGTGCGGCCCCGGCACGGGGGGGCTTGGCCGTGGGGCGCGAGCAGCCGCCGTGGGCAGGCCTCGTGGGGCGCGTTCTGGGAGCCCACACGGGCAGAGGGGATGCTCCGTGCCCCCCCCTCAGCACGCCCGTGCCTCGCTTCCACGTCCCCAGGCAGATTTTTGGCACTCGCAGCCCTCCCCCCCCCTCCACACCATCCCGCATCCAGAAATAATGCCTGACCGCGAGGTTCTGGGGACTTTGGCGAGGACAGGGGGCGCGCTGGGCAGCTGCAGCCCCCCTCGGGGCAGGAATCCGCCGCCCGCCGTGGACGTGCGCCGAGGCACTCGCCGAGCCCCCTCGCCTCGCCTCCCCCCGGGCCCGGCCCCTGGAGCGCAGCAGGGCGGCGTGATGGAGCCAGCCTCATCTTCGGCGGGGGGGGGGGGCCGGGAACAGGCTGTCCAGAAAGTTCCTGCACAAGCAGGCCCGCGCCCAGCGGCGGCCGCGCAGCCCCTCGGGCCCACCGCGGGGGCATTCGGGGAGGGGAAGCGGCGGGGCTGAACGCGGGAAAGCTGCGTTCGGGCCCCAAAAAGCCTCCTTCTGGGGGGGCTCCGCCGCAGGAGGGCCGCAGGGAGAGGGGGGGATGCGATGCCAAAGCCAGAAAAACATTGACGCTCGGCGCAGCCTGGCATGGCCGCGTTTGAATTCAAGCTTATTTTCAGCAAGATGTGGTCCCTGATATCCTTTTTTCTTTTTTTTTTTTTTTCACTCGTTTGCCATTTTCCCCCCTTCTGACCCCGTGTTGTTCCCCATCTCTTTTCGGCGAACGTTGGCAGGGGCAGCTGGGCCCTGAGGAGGGGTGAGGCCGTGAGGTGACTTGGTGCAAAGCCGGCTCCGTCCCGGTGTGTCCGGGCCAGCGCTCAAAGCCCGGCGCACGTTTCTGTCAGCTGGGGGCACGGAGCTGGGGGGGGTGTTCGCCCCTACCGCTAAGGAGGCACCACCTCAACCTGCGGTAAATAAAAGCTTTTTGGGGACATTTCGGAGTGTTTTATGGCTGTGACAAGCGGCGCCGCCCTCGCCACCGAGCCCCCGGCCGCCACAAAATGGCAGCCCCTCGGCTCGGCGGCACCAGCCCTGACCCAGCTCCCGGCCCGCCGGCACGGCACCGAGCCCTGCCGAGGCGAGGAAGGCGAGGGCGGGCGGGGAGATGTGTGAAAACACCGAATTTTGTGGCCATTTCGGGACCCGGAGCCCAGCGGGACCCGGCCCCCGCGCGCGGCCGAGCCCTGAGGCGAGGGGCCGGGAGGGGGGGGGGGGGAGGAGGGCGAAGGGGGGGCGGCGCGTGCCCGCTGTCACCGGGCAGGAGAGACGCCGCGGACGTGCCCCGCGCTGCCATTGGCGGAGGAGGCCGGCCGGGGGGCGTGGCCTGCCGCGCCGCGTCTATATAAGCGGCGGCGGCGGCGGTTGTCCCCTCAGAGCGGTGCGGCGGGAGGGAGGAGGCGGAGGGGTGTGCGGCGGCGGCGTTGCTGCTGCTAGAGCCGTTGTCATGGCCGGGCTGTGGGAGCGGCTGGCGGGCGGCGACAGGGGCCGCATGGAGAGCTCCGACTGCGAGTCGCTGGGCAGCGCCTCCGGCTCGGAGGGAGGTGAGCGGCGGGAGCCCCGAGGCGGCGGGGGGGGGCCTTGAGGGGCCGGGGGGGGGGGGTTTGAGGGGCCGGGGCCCACTGAGGGGAGAGGGGCCTGGTGTGGGGAGAGGCCCTGAGGGGATTCACTGGGGGAGGGGGGTGGGGGGGGGAGCGCCACACCTCCCCCTTAACCCCCAAACTGCCGTGTGGGGCCCCTCGGCTGCCCGGTACTGACCCGTTCTTACCCGCAGATCCCGACTCCGCCGACCAGGCCTCGCTGCCGGACCTGGACCTGCTGCTGCACGACCCCGAGGACGAGGTGCTGTGCGCCGAGCTGCTGGAGCTGGTGCAGGCCACCCTGGGCAAGGCGCCGCTGGGCGCCCAGCGCTGCTCGCGCCTCCTGATGCCGGCCCAGCTCGTGGCGCAGGTGAGGACGGAGCTGCTGCGCCTGGCCTGCAGTGAGCCCTGCGGGCTGCGCGGGGCCCTCCTCGACCTCTGCGTGGAGCACGGCAAGGCCTGCCACGACGTGGGGCACATCGCCGTGGACCCCGCCGTGGTGCCCACCTTCCAGCTCACCCTGGTGCTGCGGCTGGACTCGCGCCTCTGGCCCAAGATCCAGGGACTGTTCGCCTCGGGGCCCGCGTTCACCCCGGGCTTCAGCCAGTCCCTGAAGCTGAGCACGGGCTTCAGAGTCATCAAGAAGAAGCTGTACAGCTCCGAGCAGCTGCTCATCGAAGAGTGCTGAGGGGGAGACGGCTCACCCGAGTGCTTCGGAGGAGCTGACGCTCACCGAGCTGGTTAGAGCGTGGCGGCTCCCAGCGGCCGCAGTAGTTTAGGTTAGGCTGGAGTAGGGCGTAGGTGGACGTAGCCGGGGCAGGCGGAGGCCCTGCGGGGCGGCCCTGGCGCGGAGCCCCCCTGGCAGGCGGGCGCTGGGCCGTACGGTGCTCGCCTCACTTCCGTGATTGTAGGATGATTGCGGTGGCTGCGCTCCCGGGCTCGGCAGCGGGGCTGCCGCGGGGGCAGGCGGTCTCCTCCTGGTTAATCTTTTTTTTTTGTCTTTTGTAACAACGATTGTAATCACTGGGGGTTCTGGGGGAGGGCGCGCGTGGGGGAGTGAGCGACAGCTGAGCGAAGCCTGGATCAAAGACAAAACTCCCTGCTGACACCTGGGCAGCTGTGCCGGGGCGCCCGGTGTGGCAGGAGGGGCCTGGAGCTGTGCCACGGCTCCGGGCGTGGGAGGAGAGCCCAGGGGAGAGGGGCGTGGAGGTGCTGTGGGGACGGAGGGCAGGACCCCTCACCGCTACACCCCGCGCTCCATCGGTTACAGTTTACACTCAGACACTTGATGTTCAAGTGCAAGACTTCCTATGCAATTGTTTTTTACTTTTCTAATAAAACCTGTCTGATTGATGACCCGCCGCCTCCCTGTCTTCCCTGGGCTGCGAGGGATGATGCAACCGCCTCCCCGATGACCCCGCTCCCCCCTCGTGCCCCGCGCCCGTGGGAATCCCTGCCGGGGAATCCCTGCCAGCAGCCCCGTCTGAGGAAGGGGCAGGCGGCGCGGCGCGCCTCGGCACGGGGCCGTGACTCAGGCGGGGCTGAGTCAGGCCTGGGTGGCAGCACCCCGTCACCCACAGCCACAAGGAAGTGGCCGGGGGGGAATTTGGGAAAAAAAACAGGAGCGTCTGGTAAAAGGGGGAGGGAGGGAGACGGGGGAGGTCTTGGGGGTTGTCAAATCCGCCCTGGGCTGTGCAGGCGGCGCTTCCCTCAGAACACGCTCCTGAGCCGCCTCCTCCTCACATCCACGCTGCTGAGTGCAATTAGGGCAGCCCGCAATTAGGGTGACTCAGAAAGAAGGCTTTCACTGCAGGGTAATTAAAGCGCTGGGTCAGGCGTGAGGTGCAGAGGCTAAACCCAGGCCGAGAGACAAAATTACACGCTGCCCTCCGACTGCCGGGTCTGGCTCGGGGTTGTTTGTGTTTTTTTCCCCTTCCTCTCCAGCCAGACGCTGACTGCGGGAGCTCCTCAGGGCTTCTGAAGGGGACGGCCCCGGGCACCTGGAGCCGAGGCCACGCACGCCGCGGGGCTGCCACCGGGAGCAGCTCGCCTCCAAAAGCCAGGTTGTGCGAGGGCATCTGTCCCCGCCAGGTCCCAAAACGGGGCCGCTTCCAGGGGCTGATGAGCTGGGATCGTTCCTCCCCGGCCCCACGCAAGGGCAGCCCCGTTTTTGGGGTCGGGGGGCTGTGGCACGGTGCAAAAATCCCTCACGCAGGCGCCCCAGAACCCCAAAACCAGGTGGAGCAGCCGAGGCGCGCTGCAGGACTGGCAGTTCTTCACAGCGGTGTCACGGGACGGAGCAGGCATGTCGCTCCCCTGGCAGCGGTGTCACCGTCACCCCGGCTGCGTGGCTCGGAGCTATTTTTAGCTTTTTAGGCGTATTTTTTTTACACTGCCCTCTCCTGAGCACGCCAGGGGCTCACCCCGCGCCATGCCAGCCCCTGGCCGCACGCAGGGCACTCGGTGTTGCTTTTCAGCGCTGCTCTGACAAGGAACGACCCAGGGCTTCGCGGAACACTCAGAAAAACACCCTGACAGCACCAAACCCACCTGCGCCGCGTCACCCCAACGCCCCGCGGCCACCCCAAACACCCCCGGCACAGAGCCAGCCCCGCAGCCGAGCCGCGGCCCCTGTTTGGAGCAGAATGCCCTTCCTGCCGTCCCCGGGGGCAGCGAGGTCCCGGGGGCAGCGGGAGGCGCTTCGGCAGCTCCCTGGAAGGTGCCAGAAGGCCCCGGCGAGGCTTTATTTAGCCGCTCCCTGGGGCCGGGGCAGGCAGAGGGGTGCCTGGGGGCCCCCGAGGACGCGGCGGGGCTGGCTGTGGGGCCGGCCAAAGCCATAAAGCCTTAAAAATTAAATAAATGACGGTGCCAAAGCGGGGCCCCATTGGCTCCCTACCTGCTGGAGGAGGATGCTCTCGGGGTGCCGGCCATCCCCTCCCTGTGGGAGCCACCCCAATTAAAAGCTTGCCTTCCCAATCAGGCTAACGAGGTGGGGAAGGCGCTAACGGGCAGCCCGAATTGCCCACGCCGAAAGCCCCTGAGCGCACCAAAACCCGGAACAGCTCTTGCTCCTCCAGCCTGGGCACGGCCCAAACCACAGCAAAATCACCCCAAAGCTGCGGCGCTATCGATCCGCCACCAGAGCACGCCTTCGTTAGCGGCCGCTCATTAAGGGCACCGAGGCACCAAGGGGTCCGGCGGCTGGGGCTCGGTTTGCACTGAGTCACCGCCGCTGCCAGGAACTGGGTGGGGGGAAATCAAAGCCTCGCAGCCCGGCTCCAGAGGCGGGGGGAAAGGGAACGAGAGGAAATCCCGGCCCGTGGGAGCGTGGGGCTGGGCGGGAGGGGGGAGCTTTGGCCTGGGTCACTGCTGGGGAACTGGGGGAAAGAGACCAAAAGCGGCCCCGTCTCAGGGAAGGGCCCTAAGGGGCCAAATTGTCCCCTGGGGTGCTGAAAATAGAGAGGGAAGCAGGAAATTTGCCTCCCCCCATCTGATCTCCCAGCTCCTCCTTCGCAGCCGGGTGCTGGGGTTGGCCCCGCGAGCCGCAGGAGCCGAAATTGGGTAGGGAAAGCGGCGCGTGCAGAGCGGCTGGCAGTCGGGTCTGGCTTCCAACCGGCCCGGGAGGGGCTACAAATTGGGATATTAAGTTGTTAATTTAATTGCTTGCACAGAATCGGCTGTTAGCAATCTGCTAGCAGCCATTAGCGATAATCCCATCCTAAACAGCAGCCGTTTGTTCCTCCAGGAGGAGACAGGGTGATGCTGGGATTTTGTTTTATTAATTTTTTTCCCACATGCCTCAGTGCAGGGGCTCGGGCCAAGACTTTGGGCTCGCATCTGCTTTTCCCAACATTTTAGAAGCCTAAAAGACCGCTTTCCCCATTTCAGAAGCCTGGAGGAAGAGGCTAGTGTTAGGAGGAAAATGGTGCACCCCCCAACAAACAGCTCAGGCTCAGATGGAGGAAAAGGAGCAGCTGAAAGCACAGGGCTGGGGTGAGAAATGCCATTTTCAGGTCAGCCTCGGCGAGCTTTTCCTTCCTTTGCTCGCTGCGGTCCGCACACGGGGGACAAACGTGTGCCAGCTCAGGGAGGCTCCTGCGAGCCCAGGAGCCTGTTGACTCAAGTCTCTTCCCAGGCACAATTATGGAAAGAAAAATACAACCCAGGCCAGCCTCGGGAGGCCCAACGGAGCTGCGAGGCTGCCCTTCCTGCCAGGGACGTGGCCGCGTTTTGGCTTTCCCCTCTCTTTCCACACCCCTCAGCGACCTCTCCCTTCTCTCCGTCTTCATCCCAGCACCTTCGCACTCCCTCCCTCTCACACGAAGCTCCCGGTGCTCCTCAGGTGCTGGGGCTTGGCGGTTCTGCCTTGGTGTAGTCAAAAAAGAACCAAAAACACTGAAATAACCAGGGAGTTACCTGGTTTCTGAGCAGTTTGGTGGACGCCACCGCTCCCCTTCCCGTGGGGTCAGCGCCTCTGCTCCGTCCTCATTTCCTACGAGGCCGCTTCCACCGCCGCCCAGGGACCTGCACGACGCCGGCACAGCCGAAGCCTTTCACGATATAAACATTTATTTATAGATGTACAATTCGGTAATCAATTCTAAATCAAGAAACGCAGCTTCCAGGAGCATCCGATCACGTTACCCATGGAAATCTACTCCACAAATCCGGAGGTTTCGGCGGGCAGGCTCTGGGCGAGGAATGCCGTTCCGCCAGCCATTCAGCACCTCTTGCAGACGTGAGCTTTCCTTTCATCCCCCCACCCCCAAGAGCTCTGGGCGGCTGTGCCTCGATGAAGAGCTCTTCCAAAGCGCCGTGCTTCCACCCCGTGCCTTCCAAAGACGGAGGTGCCATAAAATAAAAAGGAGGCAAAAGACGACTTTTAAAATCAAGCCCGTGTTGTGGCGGCTGTGGAAGAAGGCTTGGAGTTCACGGGAGGGCTGATGCTTTGCCTTCAGGCAAAAATTAACCGCAGGGGACGAAAAAGGATCCAGTTTTTCCCACTGACCCCGAAGGAACGCAGGCGGCGGCGCGCCACGGCCACGTTGCGAAGTCGGGTGCGGGACAAAATAATGAACAAAGGGACAGCGCGCGGGGAAAGCCCCGTTTACAGACGGAAAGCTGCACACTGATTACGAGGCAGAATTAAAAGCAGACTGAAACAAAAAAAAGGGTACACACGGCCATAAAGCGACCAGCTGAAACCCTCCAGGACAATCCTTTCCTTCGCTCCAGTGCTCAGCTGACCCGCGGAAGCTTCTGCCGACGCTGCAAACCCAAACTGCAAATCTGGGCGGTTTCGTGCATCGCTTTTCGCCCCCTGCAGATTTGGAAATGCTTTTATTCCAAGCCGGAAGGCGGGCATCTCCCTCCCCGGCCGCAGAGCGCCGCTGCCCTGGGGAAAGCCAAGTGCAGTAAGCGCCGAGTGATTCCCAGCTCCGTGCCAGGCAGAGCGAGATACCCCGGGAAGAGACGCCGCCCGCTTCCCCTGTGCCAAGCTGGGCAGAGAACAAAATAATTTAATCATCCAACCCCTGCATAGTTTAAAAGTACAACGTATATACAGCTATAAATTAATTCTGAATAGATTATATTTCTTTTTGTTTAAAGTTTCGTCACCAAATCGTCCGGTTTCCCTCTCCAGCGCAGTCCCGAGGGTCTCCTCCTGCTGCACGGCTTTGCGGCTGTTCCCTCACCTCCCGCCACGCCGCGGTCCCTCGGCGCAGCCAGGCTGGAGGCGCTGCGAGGGGAGCAGGAGGCCGGCAGCCGCGTTTCCTGTCCTAGCTGCTGCCTGAGACGTCGTAACGGCGGAGACGGGCAGAGAGAAGAGAGAGGGCAGTTGTGCGTTGCTAATTCTCCGATTCCATCGCAGTATCGGGTTTGATTCCTTACATACAAACCGTCAGCTCGGCTCAGTGCACTTCACCAAGAGGCTTCAGGCATTTCCAGTCTGGGAACGAAAGCGGGAAGGGGGTGAGTCCCGGGGGGCCGCCCGGCGCGCCGCCACCCCGCCGCTCCCCGCCCGGCCCCGCGTTTCGGGAGGCTGCGCCCAGACCACGGGCACGCGGCGGCGCCCGGTGCCTCCTCTCGAAGGAAGGCAGGTCGGGAGCGCCGCGCTGGCCTGAAAGAAGAGGCGCCGGTATGAAAACAGGAGCGGGAGAACCGAGGTAAGAGTGCTTCCAAAAACGGGGTGCGGGCAAAAAGGGGCCGAACGCGACCCCGAGGATTTGCTCTGAGGGCCTTCAAGCTTTTAGACGCGCTTCGTGAGGCAAGGAGGGTGAAAACAAAGAACAGCTCCGCTGCTGAACCTCGCTACTCGTGCCTGGGAGCCAGGTAGCCGCATGTCCAGCGCCCCCAAGAAGTCCTGGTACGGCTCAGCAGCGTCCATACAACTAGAACTTGGTGCTTGAAGCTTCACCTTCTGCTTTTTTTTTCACGGAAACTGCTTTCAAAAGGTTTTGGGGCTAGACGGGACCACCCTCGGAGCGTCTGGGAGGTGGAATCAGCCCAGGTAATCGGGCAGAAAAAGGACTCCAGGCTCTGCCCAGGTGTCCCTGGCTTTCATCAGCTCCCCCGGGACCCAGCACTCCCGCCCTCACCTGCGCTACCCGGCTCGCCCTAACCCCAGCTCTCCGACCCTCCAGGCTCCGGCTCGGCCCCTTTTGTTTCCCCGCGACCGCCCGAAGCTGCTTCTGCAACCTGCCGTGAACTCCAACCCCCTGCTTTGTTCTCCTCGAGTGTCAGGGGAAGGCAGAGGGGGGCAAGGAACAGCTGCTTTCTACGAGTCCTTTCCCCGTCACCGCGCTTCTTCAGCGCCACGGGTAACGACTTTTTCAACAAAGCAGCCAACCAAGCGACAACAAGGGTTCGTTTAAAGGCGGTGGCTGGCTGCCACGGCTGGGAACGGCGTAGCGAGATAAGGAAAACACACTTCAGCCAGCCGAGCTGTGCCGGGCGCGCGGTTGACAAGAGCTCGGCCGAGTCGCCAGCACGCCCGGGGCTTTGCTTTGTTCCTCGAGGACCAACGCCAGCAAAAACAGCGAGCTCGGAGAGAGCCGGGGTGCTGACATGCAAGCCAGAGAGAATTCATCTCCCAGGTCAGGAGGGCGGGCGTGCCAGAGGGGGCTGCTTCCCCCCGCTACGTGCGCGCGTCCGGAGGAGACTCACGAAGACTCGTGCCTCAGGGATTTAAGTATTAAAAGCCCAACTGCGCCGCGCTCTGCCGTCCCAGGCAGCGGCACCAGCTCGTACTTAGGGCTCCGCCGAGCGGGCCGGCGGCGGCTATCCATGCAGAGAGGCCTGTACGTCTGACAGTCTGCTACAGCTGGGGGTGCCCATCTTCTGCGCCCGCTGGTACAGCTCCGAGTCCCCGAAGTAGCGCGCCCGGTACAACAAGCCTTCCTCTGCCAAGGGAGAAGCGCGGCGTTAGGAGCACGGCGGGGGAGGAGGCCCCTCACCAGGCCGAGTCCCACCGAGCACGGGGAAGGAGAAACGCGGAGGCTCATCGCTCGGCAGGCTGCGGAACGTGCCTCCGCGCTGTGAAAACACAACTTCAGCGTGGCTCGGCAGGTTTCTTCCTGCAGCACACAACCCCCTCTGCCCCTGAGCCCACGCTACTCACTCTGCTGCTTCTCCTTCCAGCAGTTATTTCGGAGGTTGGCGATGTAGTCGTCCTCCACGCTCCTCTCCACGTTCTTCAGGTTGGTGCCCGTGTACTCCTCGGCGAAGTTCTCGGACACGTAGTAGATGACTTTCAGGTGCTCTGTCACCCTCCTGTGTATGTGACCCACGGACCTGGCTCGGGAGAGAAGGCAGAACAGCGTCGGACACCTGAAGGGCATGGCCAAAGCCTCGCGGCGCCTCGCCACGCCGCAGAGGATCGCACGCCGCTGACTGACCACACGCATCGCCCCCACGCACCCCCCGCCTCCGAGCTCAGCAGAGGAGAAACCTCTGGTGGAAAGGAAGCAGCAGCACGGGGAGGGACAAGCCGGCAGGGAGCCCCACGGCTGCTCCCACTGCCCCTCGGCCGGACCCTGCGCCCTCCCCTGGGGACGTCCGCCGCCCCCAGCAGTGGCAGCTTCCCCTAGCTCATCACATGCTGCTGCGGGAACACAACTAGATCCCTCTCCGCGCTCGAGCCTGCACCGACGAGTACAGCAAGCAGCTTCTGGAAGGAAACCTCTCCTTACCCTAACCCTGCCCCCTCGGATTTGCATTTCAGACAAAACCGGGTTCTTGTTTGCTCCCCAGCGCCCCGGCAGACCTAGGGACACTCGCTGGGGCGTGCCTGCAAGCCGCAGCACAGGACCTGTGCCCAAACGCTGGATTCATCGGGAACGGCTCCAGCTGGAGCCGTGCCCCAAGTCTCCCACAACAAACACCAGCTGGCTGCTGCATCCAGCGCCAGCCCGCCTCCTGAGCCAGGTATAAACATCAGCTCCTCCGTGAGCAGGGCGTGCAGGAGCGAGTCAAACACTCCTGCACGCTCCACCAGGGAGAACAGTGGGTCACCCCCCGGGCGGAGCAGGACCCAAAGCTCTTTTCGAGAGCACGGCAGTGCCTGCTGGCAGCTCAGCTCGCTGCTTTACCCGTCAGCACAGAGCCCCGAGGCCTCCACAAGCCTGAATTCCTCTTCTGTGCGCAGACGAAGGAAGGAAGCTACAGCGTGAGCCCTCGGAGGAGCCTTTCTGAGCGCGCAGAGCTCCCGCAGCGTGCTGAGAACGGGGGCAGAAGAAACCTGCTACCTGGAGGCAGCCGTGCCGTTCGGCCAGGCAGCTTCGGTGAGGCGTTGCTGAGCGGGGTGGCACGCACCTGGGCGGGCCGGTCAGCAAGAACTTGATTTTTGGAAGAGGCTTCCGAAGGGAACCGAGTGACAAGGGTTTCTTTACGACTCTGCCGTTCTCAGCAACGGCCTCCCATAAACAAGGGGCACTAAAACCTCCCCGCGCCATTAAAACCTCCCCAGGTTCAGCAGCTTGCCTGCGGCACGCTGGGTTCGGCGCAGCCAGCTCGTTTCCTGCCAAGGAACAGCTGGGCTCAGCATTTTTTCCTTTGCCTGAGCAGCAGAGCAGCACCGCCTGCCGGCACAGCACGCTGCTGCTCCAGCTCCTCCCGCCTCGCTCAGAAAACACGGCCGAGGGGCTGGGGCAGCTCGTTCGCTTCTCTTGTCCCAACCCCAAGTGGGAAATCGGATGGCACGGCGAGGGAGCGTCTTTTATTCCCCCCCCATATTCCACTGCTCCGGACTAGATGTAAACCCAGCTGCGGCTTTTAGGATGAGCAGCTCTGAATTTCATTTTTCATACCCCGATTTAATTCCACATCTCAGCCCACTGCACAGGGATCTCGGCGCACCCACGCGGCCCCGCTGGGCCACAGCTTCTCGAAGGCATTTACCCCGTCCCTTTCCCACCCAGCTGCAGGCTGCAGAGGTTCCCCGTCAGCGCCCCAGTCCGTCAGCCCAGCGAGCACCCCCCGGCAGACCCTCCCGTCCCAAGACCTGCCTGAAAACAAGGCGGCCTTCCCTGACGTGTGAGACACCAGGGAGCAAGGGCAGGAGGAGATAAAGCGAAGCACCGGTGGGAAAAGCAGAGCGCCCAGCTCCCCGCCCCGCCACGGCGGCCAGCCCTCCAGAACCCACCCCGCTTCAATAGGCTCAGAGGAAGGGGTACTAACGGCCTCTGGCTCAGGCTGTAGGGAGGGCTGGAGACCATCATCTGGCTGAGAGCAGACACGATGATCAGGATGAGGATAGGCATCAGCTGGACAAACAGCCCGAGGCCGCCCTGCAGGAACAGAAACGCACAGTGGAGCGCCATCCGTAGGCTGGCAGGCAAAGACCCCGCGGCATCGCTTTCCCTCCCTCCCAGCCCGAACACAGCCTCAGTTCCCCTGCCCCACGGAGGCAGCGGGCTCAGGAGGCTCCCCAGAGTTAACTGGGAGACGTTTGGCCGCCCGCAGCTCTCCTCCTGAAAGGACAGCGTGACTCTGGAGGTCCCAACGTCTCCAGCTTTGACTGGAGGGGACGGGCAGGGGGAACCCGGTGAGCAAATTTCAAAAGCCTCCCGCCTGTACTTTGCTTGCCTCCGTCTGACCGCGCGCCCCGTGAGGCTCCCGTCCTGCTCGTGCCGGTGAGCAGAACTGGTTTTGTGAAAGCGCTCTCCCCTCCTCGGGGTCAGATAAAGAAATTCCCCCTCTGCCTCAGCTCTGAGCTCCCTCCGCCTCTGGCAGAGCGCGCTTCCCCCTTTCCCCTTGCGAAGAACTACTCGGGAAGTTCTCACTTTTTCTTTCTTTTCCTTTTTAAGCATTTTACTGGCTATTGAAAGAGGGGGGTTATGTTGCGTCCCACATGCTCCTTCCTTGGAGGCATATGCAGATCCTGTGACGGAAATCCCCCAGGCAGCTCAGGCCGTGAGGCTTTTTCCTCGGTGAATTACACACCACAGACTGCAAACACCCCATCCCGCACCGTGAGATAGAAGGGGGGAGCCACCTGTGTCGTATCATCTGAGAGCTGCCTCTGCCTTTTAAAATCAGAGAATGAAGTGAGAGGAAATGCTTCCTCCCTGCGAAAATCAAGCACGTTTGACTGGTGTCATCTCATTTCGAGGCGGCACGGGTTCACGAACACACCGGCGTTTTTCCCCGCTGGAAGAGAGCTCGCGGCCCGCTGCGTGCTCCCCACTTACGTCTCCCTGGTGCTCCCGCCTGTCCTGCCTCTGGTGGTAGGTGTACCGCATCCTGCCGTTGCTGTACACGTGGACGTTACCTGCGAGCGGAAGGCGAAGGACACACAGAGGTCAGCGCACGCAGGACGGCGCCGGCTGGCTAGGAAGGAACCACAAAAGGTGGCTACGTCCCACGCCAGCCTCACCGACAAAAACACAACCCTGAAACTAGACTGTGGAGGGATCCCAAGCAGCTCAGCAGGGGCGGCTGCAGCAGCTCTCCCCAGGAGACCGACAGAATTCATGCGAAGGAGTTTATCTTTTGATTAACGCCAGTCGGAAACAGAGGAATAAATACTTTTGGTAGGTTTTCCATCTTAAAAGCAGCTTTTCCTCGTTTTAGACGTCAAAACTACAGCTGAAGAGGGAGACCAGCTGCAAAACTACTCCTGGATTCTCAAGGGACAGAAGGGAAAGGGAAAAAGAGACTGAGCAAGGACAGCAACTCGCTGGCGTTACCGGCGTAGCCCCAACTTTCTGAAACAGAATTTTCCCCAGGTTGGTCCAGAGGCCAAATGAACGCTGCCTCCGCTGCCAACAGGGGGAACACGAGGCAGGCTTCTGAAACAGCCTTCTGGTAAACTCTCTGGTCTCAACTCACTCCGTTCTTTCCTGCTACCCAAACCTCAATAGCATTGGGTAGAGCAGGCACAGACCGAGCCCTGGAAGTTACCGGGGCTTGTTCCCATGGCAAGATCTAACTTCTGACCCAGCAGGCACAACAGCCTTCTTCGGGACCCGGTTATTATCGCGACCAGCACCGCAGCGAGTCATTGCTGCTCTAACATTCAGTCCAGCCTAGGAATGCGGGCAAACACCTGAGCTGGGGGAAGAAGCCCAGCTCTGCTGGAATTACCCGCCGGGTCCCGAGCTCTCCGAGTTCCCATGGAACAATTTAGCAAACCCTAGGTGTCTGGGTCACCTGGGAGGGAGAGCTCCCATCAAACTGGGCTGTGGAGGGGAACGCTGCTGTCCTGCCGGTCCTCGCCCTGCCCAATAAATCCCCACTGCGCCGGGACCGTCGGAAGGACCGGGTCCCTCTCAGGACACCGAGGTTTCACGTGCTTACTGGAAGGAAATCCACCGCCAAAGAACATGTTGAAGAGGTCCTCGGGGGAGATGTCCGCTTCAAACCCGCGGTGGAAGTCTGAGTGACTGTGTCCGTGCCGAGCAGGGTTGAGCTTCTCGTCCCCGTACTGGTCATATTGCTTCCTCTTCTCCGGGTTGCTCAACACCGCGTACGCGTTGCCGATGGCTGAAATATCGACAATAAGGAAGCAATTAGCTCCTTTCTTCTCGAGGTAACGCGCTGAGCCCTGCCAACAGGCACGGCTCGCCCTCCTCAGCGCCCAGATGAGGTTCTCCAGCAGCCAGGTCTCCGACAGCGCGGCTCTCCTACCCGGCACGCTGCTTTGGCCAGCGCAGGCAGAAGGAAACCACAGCTGTTGGCTGAAAGCCGTGTCAGCGAGCTGTGCGTTTCAGAACCTCCAGGTTCCGGAACGAAGGTGCTTAATTACCAGGGCTGTTAACAACGCCTGCGGAACTAAATCCCCCTGGGTTCCCTGCTAACTCTCCGCAGCCTCAGCACACGCAGGGCCTTCCAAGCAGGCCGCCCGCCTGTTCCTGGGCTCCTGTCCCCGCGCATCCCAGTTCACCCCTCGGCGCCAACCCGCCCGCGAGCCTCTGTACGGGGCTGCGGAGCACATCCCTGCTCCTCCCGGCGCCGCAAGGAGGGGAGGAAGCTCTCAGCACTGGGGCTGGCTGCTGCGTTAGAGGCAGGGGCAGCAGGAAAGGCAGGTACGTGCCCTTTGGAGGGGATTAAGATGCGGAATTTTCCCAGCAGCGAGCCCGAGGTGTTGGGTTTCTTCCTGGACTAGAGGTCTGGAGAGCGGAGGATGTAATGTCAGCATGCTCGCTGTACGCCTCGGTTATAATTAGCGCACACGCAGCAAACGCTTCTGCGAGCCGGGCAGGAAGCTGGACCACAAGGACTGGCTCCAGCACTCGAGCCGGTCCCTTCGCAGCGCGTGATTAAGCAACGAAAATGGGGCAATTCAGGATCCTGGTCATCGTCTAGCCTTCTGCTGACCAAGCGACAGGGAAACGCCTCGTTCCCGGTCAGGATTGTAGCTCCCAGCAGCTAGGTCCAGCTCCTTCCCCAGCGTCAGCCGAAGGCAGTGATGCAAACGTGGCTCAACGCAACGGCAGCCACCTGCAGCCGCGGCCAACAAGGTCCCAGGACAAGACCTTTATCAGCCGTGGCCGGGAAGCCGAACGTCAAGACCTGAGCTAACACACACCAACGTTAGAAAAAATTAACCCGAGCCCTCAGAGCGCCGCACGTTTCCCCCTTCGCCCTCTGGAAGGGAGCAGCTGGACTTTGGCGAGCCCTGCAAACCGGCAGCCCTGCTGAAGGCCGGGGAGAGCCAAGGAGACGAGGCGGGAGGATAAAGGGCACCTTGCTTGACGCGCGACTTCTGGCACGTAACTCCTGTCAAAGCCTTCGGCAAACATCGGCGCTGGAGATTAGAGGTGAGGAAACCTGCCTTTCGCCACCTGGCGAGGACTGACGGATAAACCGGCGGCCGGCGGCTCGCGGCACAGGCGACGCAGGCAGATGCTCCCTGCTTAACCTGGCCCCTGCGCTAAGAAAGAGTGGCTGGGGGTCAGCTCGCTATCGGCCAGCAGCGAGACGCTTATCAGTCGTGGATGTAAGCCCAAAAAGGCTCGAACAAACCTTACGTAAGACTTTTACTGCTGAAATTTGTCCACTCGGAGCTCGCCCCTCACTGCACTCGTGGCCTTGCTCCCTGCTCCAGCAGAAGTCCGGGCACTTCCCTCCCGAGGTGGGCAGAATCGGAGCGCGGTACTGAAAGGGCTCAGCGCTGTGAAACGGGCACGAGAAGTGCTGTGCTCATCTCCGTCGTCACGATCAGGATCGCGCCGTGCTGCTCCAGCTCCGCTGCACCCCTGGTGCTGCTCAGAGCCCCCCCGGCAGGTGAAAAGCCGACGAGGGGGGTATGGGCAGCGAGGGAAGTGCCCGCGGGGCCGTTCTGGGGATCTCCATCAGAAGAGGCCTCACTTTACTCGGGAGCGGAGCAATCCCAGAGCCAGCCCAGGGGAGCACGGTGCCACGATCACCGGCCTGCTCCTTTATTTCCCCTCACACAGCTGAAGGCAGCTCCCGTGCCACCCTCCCGCGTTTGTTCTAGCAAAGGGGAGTTACCCGGCCCACAGGCATTGCTGAGCGCTCACATCCACGAGTCAGCAGCTCAGCAAACCCCTCCTGCTGAGGCTTCTGACGTAAGACACGGGAGATGAAGAAGAAAGGAAATGAAAAAATCCACGAGCGCAACGCTCCTGCTGACCTTTCTGAGCTCTGACTGGGCTCGGCTGTACGGCCGGCGCGGTTTCACCCGGGGAAACCCCCGGCACTTCTACCCAGCAGACCCAGCCCCAGCCCTTCCTGGCGGCCAGGCCCTGAGCGGGCAGCCCGAAGGCCGAGGGTCTGCCTGAAACGCCCCGCGGGCAGGGACGGAGCCTTTGGCAGACGGTTTTCCTGCCGGAGCCCAGCCGGCACTATTCCTCCCGGGGGACTCAGTCACAGCAGCCCCGCTGCGCTCTCAGCGTGCGGGGGCATTTTGGGAGATGTTTGTAAGACAAAGGGACTGCAAGCACAACACCCGCCTCCGGTGCCAGCAGGGGAGCAGCCAGCACCTGCCCCAAACGCGCCGTGTGGGCAGCTCCCAGCTCCCAGCGCGCTTCGTTCGGGACACAACCAGCTCAGGAGAAGAGAACTCTGCTGCCAAGAGCCTGACTTCGCTCTGCCTGAACCAGGAGGTTGTTTTCAGGAGTCCCTGCTAGCCCAGCTCAGCAGCGTCGCCCGATGGCTGCGGGTAAATCTCACGGTACCTTTAAAGGCCTCCGTAGCCCCCGGCGCGTGGTTCTTATCGGGGTGGAACTTCAGCGCCAGTTTCCGGTACGCCTTTTTCAAGTCCTCGTCGGAAGCTTCTCTGCTGACTCCCAGGATTTCGTAGTAGTCTTTGCACTGCTTTACCCTGCCAGGGGAAAAGGGACGGGCGGGGAGTTTCGGCTGCGAGAACTGCTCTGCCTCGGGTGTGTCGACTCCGCGACGTCGCACGCGGCGCGGTTCCGGCCGACGGCGCGCAGCGAGCCCTGCTTTACTCAGCTCGGGTTCCGCAGAGGCGACCCGCTTTTTCCTCACGTGCTCGCCCGCAGCCAGCCTGCGCTACGGGCACCCAAACGCTCCCAGGGAACGAGGCGGGCCAGGAAAGGTGGCAGGGCCTCTCCCCGGGCAGCGCTGTCACCTCCAGAGCAGGAGCAGGACGCGTGGGGGGGGGGCACAAGGACGACAAGCGGCAGGCCAGGAGCTGGGGGATCACTGGGTTTTTGGCGTCCCCCCCGTGACGTTTCAGACCCGGTAAATTCGGGCTTAAAAACTAACACGGGCTGAGCCGGGGAGGGAGCAGCAGGCGCCGCCCAGCCCCGCGAGCTCTCCGCCACCATCCCTCCTCCTCACAGGACCCGGACGAGCCAGAGCAGAGCGGATAAACGCGTCCCGGGAGCTGCCAGCAGGAGCGTCCCGAGCATCTCTCCCGGCAGAGCGAGGAGCCCCGCGGGGGGTTTCTACTTGGCGTGACCGCGAGCAGCAGGAGAGGGGGACGAGGCCGTCCCCGAGGCCCCGGGCAGCGCACGCACCTCCTGACGGCATCCGCCTGGTCCCGCGTGTAGCCCCGCGGCGCCTCCCCCGCCGCCTCCCCGCCGCTGCCCGGCCTCCCCTGGGGGCTCGGCGGCGCCCCGGGGCTGGGGTCGGGGGCGGGCTGGGCGCCCGCTGCCTGCTGCTCCTTGTCGAGCTCCTCCAGGAGGGCTGCAACGGGAGGGAGGCGAGAATTAAGGAAATTCGGGGGGAATTAGGAGATTGGGGGGGGGGACTTAGAGCTTTGGGGGGGGGGAATTAAAATAAATTCAGGGAAATCAGATGAATTTGGGAAAAAAATAAATAATCTCGGGGGAGATTAGAAAAAATTGGGGAGAATTAAAGAAATGAAGCAAAAATTAAAAGGAATCCAGGGGAAGTTAAAACAGCTCCGGTGAAAATCAAAGCCCTTCTGAGGAAATTGAGGCCATCCAGGGAAAATGAAAAGAGACCCGTTAAAAATTAAACGAAATTCTGGGAAAATTGGGGAAATTCTGGGAAAATCAACAGTATCCAGGGGAAATTAGAAAAATTCAGGGGAAGTTCGAAGAAATTCAGGAAAAAATAGAGAAATTGAGGAGAAATTAGAGAAATTCAGGGAAAATTAGAGGAATTCAGGGACAATTAGAAGAAATTCAGGTAAAATTAGAGAAATCCAGGGAAAATTAACGCCCCCCTTCCCCCCCACCCCCCGGACTCGCTTTCCCAG
>NW_023312334.1:0-1481 GCF_011077185.1 Oxyura jamaicensis
CCCCCCGGCCCCGGCTGAAGCCGAGCCCCGGAGCCGCCGCCGCTCGCCCACGGAACGCGGCGCTGCTCGCGGCCGTCGGGGCCATCGGGTGGGGGCCTCCCCGTGCCCCGCGGTCCTTCAGCTCCGCCGTTACTGCTCCAACCCCCCGTCCCCTCCCGTCCCCCGGGGCCACCCGGTGCCATCCCCGGCCGCGGGCAGCCCGACGGGGCTGTCCCCTCTCGGTGCCGCCCGCAGCAGCCGCCGCGGCTCCCCCCCCCCCCAGCCCCGGAGCGGTGCTAATCGGATTTCCCCGAGCCCGGCAAGCTGGTGCGGGGCCGGGGGGGGCGGCGGGGGGCAGCCCGCGGGGACCCCCCCTCCGGCCGGGCAGCGCCGACGGGGAGAGCCCGGCTGCGGGCGGGGGGCCGCGGGGAGGGCGGGGGGGGGGACGACGCGGGGAGAGGGGTGGGGGGAGCGACAAAAATAAAAGCAATCCGGGGGAGGTTAAATAAATAAATAAAGTGACACCCGGTCCTGAATCAGGGCAGGCTTTGTTAGAGAAAATTGCAGCTTGATCTGCATAATGGGAACTCTGGCTGCCCAAGGCTATCTTTTTATTGCATGTGTGTCTGCTGTTATCAATTTTGTGAACGATTTCACAGGGAGCCTGGCAGACTTGAGCTGGAATAATATGCAAAGATGAGCTTTGAATAATGAATGATGTGCTTTTAAACCAATTCCAAAGTGTCTGTGATAGTACAATATGAAAAGGGGTGGTAAGTAATAGTATATTTAAAAGGCGCTAGTATGTTTTTATTACTATATTTAAAAAGATATCTATATTATTTTTGTGAAATGGATAATATATCACAGAGTCTTTGATAATCAGCTAAACAATACATTTTTCTTTGGGAAAACTCTCCCGGTTTTACACAGTTAAATATAGAGTAGAGCTTTGTAACGCTCGGCTACCTTATTAAATATTAACTCTATTTTAATATTAGCTTTTAAATTTAATATGTTGACGTTCTGCAGTTTTACTTTAATTACGTTTTATAATTAATAACCCGGGACGTATGGTATCCTTAAATGCGGCTCCCCCGCTGCCGCCTCCTCTCCCTCGCCCCTCCGCGGGCCGGGGGCGCGCAGCCCCCGCGCCTAACCCGCGCAGCCCCCGCGCAGCGCTGGGGCTCCGCGGCCGGGCTCGCCCCGACGGCGCGGCCCCGGGACCCCGGCGGGGGTTGCTCGGGGCCGTCAGGAGCCGGAGCCGGGCCGGGGGCAGGCAGCGGGCACCTGCGGTGGGCTCGCAAGGTTTCCCGTTCCGGGAGAAGTCGCGCTGCGCCCTGCCAAAGCATCGCCGCAGCCGGCGGCGGGGGCCTGGGGAGCTGTGCCCTGGGGTGTTGCACCCTGGGGAGCTGCACCCTGGGGAGCTGTGCTGTGCCACCTGCAGAGGCACCGGGGGGGAGGAGGAAATCGAAGGGGACAGAGGAAAATAGTGGCATGCA
>NW_023312335.1:0-1478 GCF_011077185.1 Oxyura jamaicensis
CCCCCCGGCCCCGGCTGAAGCCGAGCCCCGGAGCCGCCGCCGCTCGCCCACGGAACGCGGCGCTGCTCGCGGCCGTCGGGGCCATCGGGTGGGGGCCTCCCCGTGCCCCGCGGTCCTTCAGCTCCGCCGTTACTGCTCCAACCCCCCGTCCCCTCCCGTCCCCCGGGGCCACCCGGTGCCATCCCCGGCCGCGGGCAGCCCGACGGGGCTGTCCCCTCTCGGTGCCGCCCGCAGCAGCCGCCGCGGCTCCCCCCCCCCCCAGCCCCGGAGCGGTGCTAATCGGATTTCCCCGAGCCCGGCAAGCTGGTGCGGGGCCGGGGGGGCGGCGGGGGGCAGCCCGCGGGGACCCCCCCTCCGGCCGGGCAGCGCCGACGGGGAGAGCCCGGCTGCGGGCGGGGGGCCGCGGGGAGGGCGGGGGGGGGACGACGCGGGGAGAGGGGTGGGGGGAGCGACAAAAATAAAAGCAATCCGGGGGAGGTTAAATAAATAAATAAAGTGACACCCGGTCCTGAATCAGGGCAGGCTTTGTTAGAGAAAATTGCAGCTTGATCTGCATAATGGGAACTCTGGCTGCCCAAGGCTATCTTTTTATTGCATGTGTGTCTGCTGTTATCAATTTTGTGAACGATTTCACAGGGAGCCTGGCAGACTTGAGCTGGAATAATATGCAAAGATGAGCTTTGAATAATGAATGATGTGCTTTTAAACCAATTCCAAAGTGTCTGTGATAGTACAATATGAAAAGGGGTGGTAAGTAATAGTATATTTAAAAGGCGCTAGTATGTTTTTATTACTATATTTAAAAAGATATCTATATTATTTTTGTGAAATGGATAATATATCACAGAGTCTTTGATAATCAGCTAAACAATACATTTTTCTTTGGGAAAACTCTCCCGGTTTTACACAGTTAAATATAGAGTAGAGCTTTGTAACGCTCGGCTACCTTATTAAATATTAACTCTATTTTAATATTAGCTTTTAAATTTAATATGTTGACGTTCTGCAGTTTTACTTTAATTACGTTTTATAATTAATAACCCGGGACGTATGGTATCCTTAAATGCGGCTCCCCCGCTGCCGCCTCCTCTCCCTCGCCCCTCCGCGGGCCGGGGGCGCGCAGCCCCCGCGCATAACCCGCGCAGCCCCCGCGCAGCGCTGGGGCTCCGCGGCCGGGCTCGCCCCGACGGCGCGGCCCCGGGACCCCGGCGGGGGTTGCTCGGGGCCGTCAGGAGCCGGAGCCGGGCCGGGGGCAGGCAGCGGGCACCTGCGGTGGGCTCGCAAGGTTTCCCGTTCCGGGAGAAGTCGCGCTGCGCCCTGCCAAAGCATCGCCGCAGCCGGCGGCGGGGGCCTGGGGAGCTGTGCCCTGGGGTGTTGCACCCTGGGGAGCTGCACCCTGGGGAGCTGTGCTGTGCCACCTGCAGAGGCACCGGGGGGAGGAGGAAATCGAAGGGGACAGAGGAAAATAGTGGCATGCA